>NC_140377.1:19017500-19115000 GCF_054491055.1 Hypomesus nipponensis
CCTCCCTCTCTCTCTCTCTCTCCCCCTCTCAACTCAGCTCTATTCAATGATATTTATTGGCTCGAAAAACACAAAAGTTCCTACCGCCAAAGAAACTGCGTAATTGTACTGTCCATCTCCTTCACACCATTCCCCTCTCCTCGCCTCGGTTCAGAGGCAACCATTGATTTAGCTGTAAGGCTGAAGGATAGCAATCCGATGGGTCGGACACTACAGTTTATGGTCGCTTTACAACCCCGTTGACGTGGTTACACAAGGGGGAGAGTTTCCATGGCAGGTAGCCATCTTGGAGCTGACATCGTCCCTCGGCATGAAGTCATGTCTTGAGACGGGGAGAGAGGGGGAGGAAGGGGTAGAGAGGGGGGGGGAGGAAGGGGTAGAGAGGGGGAGAAGGGGGAGGAAGGGGTAGAGAGGGGGAGAGGGGGGGGGAGGAAGGGGTAGAGAGGGGGAGAGGGGGGGAGGAAGGGGTAGAGAGGGGGAGAGGGGGGGAGGAAGGGGTAGAGAGGGGGAGAAGGGGGAGGAAGGGGTAGAGAGGGGGAGAGGGGGGAGGAAGGGGTAGAGAGGGGGAGAGGGGGGGGAGGAAGGGGTAGAGAGGGGGAGAGGGGGGGGAGGAAGGGGGAGAGGGGGAGAGGGGGGAGGAAGGGGGAGAGGGGGGTGGGGGGAAGCGAGGGGGAGAGGGGGGGAGAAAGGGGTAGAGAGGGGGAGAGGGGGGGGAGGAAGGGGGAGAGGGGGGGGGGGAGCGAGGGGGAGAGGGGGGCAGGAAGGGGGAGAGAGGGGGAGAGGGAGGAAGCGAGGGAGAGGGGGAGGAAGCGAGGGGGAGAGAGGGGGAGAGCAGTACAGCACCCCCAGACAAAAACCAAAGTGGCTGAGTCAGCAGGTGTGACAACAGGAGAGGGGATGTGGAAATTGCTCGACAATAAAGGAAACTAGTGTGTGAGTGTGTGTGTGCACCGTATCGTGTATTTAGGGATGTCAAAATGTAGTCAAAGTATTTTTTCCTACCCACACACACACACACACACACACACACAAACACTCGTTTCACTGCAGGAGCTCTGCTGCTCTGTCTAGCAGTGGTCTGTCTCTGTACATCAGTGATGCCGAGAGCGGATGGCTGCTGCTGTCAGCTTCCGGAATGAGGCCTGGCCCTTGATGAACCTGTGTATCGACCTTGCTACAGCTTAGCGGTCCATCTAAACAGCCTCCCTGTCTGAGGGGGTTTAGTCGCGTGTGGAGGTGTGTAGTCATGTCTAAGTGGAATGGGACTGTTTGTATGGGACTGTGTGTGTGGCCCCAGGGAAGCAGAGCAGAGCAGGGTGGTTGCAGGTCTGTGTGAGGCGCTTCGTGGCGGCTCCAGCCAGGCCTTCTGACACATGCATTATGCATCTGAGCTGAGAGCTGCTGCTCTTAAACCTGGGCCGCTACTACTACTAATGGAGTCAGATGGCTGAGCGGTGAGGGAGTCGGGCTTGTAATCAGAAGGTTGCCGGATCAATTCAAATGACGTTGTGTCCTTGGGCAAGGCACTTCACCCTACTTGCCTCAGGGGGAATGTCCCTGTACTTACTGTAAGTCGCTAAGTAGTTAAGAGCGTCTGCTAAATGACTAAATGTAAATGTAACACCAGGAAGAGAGAGGTGAGACAGAGATGGAGAGAGAGAGGGAGGGAGGGAGAGAGGGGGGAGGGAGAGGAGTCAATGAAGAAGAGGATGTAATTGATCTCTGTGTCGAGAGCCGTCAGCTCATTTATAACCCGCTGTGTACGTTTGACTGAACATGATAAGATGAACGTCTCTAACGCTGACCTCCATACGTCTGTGTGTGTGTGTGTGTGTGTGTGCTCAGGACTGAAGACCTACCTGATCTCGGGGAGGAAGGTGAAGCCGGCTCACTGCAGCTGCTCGCCCCCAGACGGCGCCCCCTCCGCCTGCGCACACCCCCAGGGGGCGCCAGACAGGTCCATGGTGAGTCCACAACCCGATGGGGCGCGCGTGGAGTTTGGTTTGGGGGGGGGGGGGTGGGAGACAGTGTGTGTGTGTGTGTGTGTGTGTGTGTAAGAGAAAAAAAGCTCTGTGAGTAATGCCGTGTCAGACACGGGTAGTTTTCAAATGTACAACACAGGAAAAATCCGAAAAATAAGAACCTTTAGGAGCATGAGGTGGTCACATGAGTACACACACACACACACAGGCACACACACACACACACAGGCACACACACACAGGCACACACAGGCACACACACACACGCTGCTCTGGTGTCACAAGATCTCCTGGAGCTCTCTGTCCCATTACTGTGTCATTACCCAGCCTCCGCCATACATTACACACTCTCACACACACACACTCACACACACACACACCGCCTTTTACTTCAACCCAATTAGCCCCCTGTGCACCTTCCAGAAGCCCCTGGTATCATCTGAAGCTTGTTAGCGAGCCCCCCACAGCAGGGTGTGTGTGTGTGTGGGTGTGTGTGTGGGGGGGGGGGCGTACAGAGAGGTCCTTGGTACATTAATGAGAGAACTCACACCAGGATACAGACAGCTCGTCATCCGCTCTCTCTGGCCTTAATGACTCCCTTTTTGAAGCTGTACATGCTCTCCGCACACACACACACACACGCTCACGCTCACACACACACTCTCTCACACGCGCACACATGATTCAACAGGCAAATGTGAGGGCTTGTCTTTATATACTTTGGTGCGTGTGTCGAGCGTGTTCGAATGTATACATAGGCGCCTTTGTATTCGTCTCTCGTTGTGTTTCCCTGTGTGCTGTTTGTGTATGCTAAACACACACAGCGTGTGTGTGTGTGTGTGTGTGCGTGTGCGCGGGGGGGAGGTAGCTGTCAGGATGTCAGGATGACTACCTTGAACTTCCCTGTGTCAGGGTTGTGTCTGGCATCTCTCAAGCGCATCTCTCTCTCTCTCTCTCTCTCTCTCTCTCTCTCTCTCTCTCTCTCTCTCTCTCTCTCCCTCTCTCTCTCACTCTCTGTCTATCTCCCTCTCTCTCTCTGTCTCTCTCTCACCGTTGGGTGGAAAGCGAGGGAGAGAAAGAGAAAGAGAGAAAGAAAGAAAGAGCGATAAGAGCAAAGAGAACAAAGGCCTTCATTCCATCCAGACCTCCTCTGGTCTCTCCGTCCGCCGACCCTCTGGGTGTTGATTGTTCACGTCGGCCATTGTGTTCTTTCACTGGATTGCGTCGCCCAGCATAGAGAAAAAAATCCCTCATCATGATAACAATCCCAGTTCAAGTGCTTTGGGTTCTGCGTCTGTGCCGTCTCACTAACCCCGTCCCACAATGCTCCTCACCTCCCTGTCTGTTTCTCTTTTGCTCTTCGTTTCGTCCTGTCTGTGTCTCCCCTCCATGTCGTCCTTCATTCATCTCTCTATCCTTCCGTTTCCTGCGCACTTCCTGGTTGACATGCTTTGTCCTGCTCTTGTGTTTTTCTCTCTCTCTCTCTCTCTCTCTCTCTCTCTCTCTCTCTCTCTCTTTCTCTCTCTTTCTCTCTTTATCTCTCTCTCCATCTGGCTCTCTGTCTCTATCTCTCTGTTCCATGACATCCCCTCCCTCCCCCTATTTCTCAATTTGTCTTTCATACCTTTCTTCACTTCCCCTCCCTCTTTTACCTATGTCCCTATCCTCCCTCCCTCCCTCCCTCCCTCCCTCCCTCCCTCCCTCCCTCCCTCCCTCCCTCCCTCCCTCCCTCCCTCCCTCCCTCCCTCCCTCCCTCCCTCCCTCCCTCCCTCCCTCCCTCCCTCCCTCCCTCCCTCCCTCTCATGTTCTCTCTCTCGCCCCCCTCGCCCCCCTCCCTCCCTCCCTCCAGTCTCCGCCCTGCGGCGTGCTGCTGTTGCCAGGAGAGACTCGTGCCCCAGACAAGGGGACGCTGCAGAACGGCTGTCATGACGACCGCCGGGCCAGCAGCAACAAGGTGAGCGGGCCCCGGGGCCGTCTCAGCGCACCTGACCCTGCTCAGGACGATCAGGCCCGATCCCGGCAGAGCCCGCGTGCCGAGCCCAGTCTTTTCTCGTCACTTTGAGGGCACTGTTGGGGGGGAAGTAAAGCTGGCATGAAAATGCCGTAGTCAGCCACCGCCTCGTCTTCTCATCGGGCTCAGTTGAGCTCTGTCTCACTTCAGGTTATGTCCTTTCACTGGGGTTGAATGACAGTTATTGATTTGTTAGCTCCGTGAACTCAATGTGTGACCCACGTAGTCTCTCTCCCTTTCCCCTCTCTCTTCCCCCCCCCACCCCACGCCCCTCTCTCTCTCTCTCGCCCCCCCCCCTTCTCTCTCTCTCGCTCTCTCTCTCCCTTTCTCTCTCTCCCTCCCTCTCTCCTTCCCTCCCTCTCTCCCTTTCCGCTCTCTCTTCCCCCCACCCCCCTCTCCCTCTCTCCCTTTCCGCTCTCCCCTTCTCTCTCCTTCCCCTGCTCTCTCTCTCTCCCCCCACTTCCCCTCTCTCTTCCCCCCACGCCCCTCCGAAAGCAGGACGCCTCGTCCCTCCAGTGTCCCCCGGGGGGTCCCGCGGGCTGCGGCCCCAGGGCGGTCAATGGGCTGCTGAGCCCGCACGCGGAGCAGGGCCTGACCACCAGCCAGACGTCCCTGTGCGAGATGCTGCAGGAGAAGGAGAAGAAGTGGGGCACGGTGGGCGCCGTGGGGGCCATGGGCGCCGGCATGGACCACTCGGCCCTCATCCCGCTGCGCTCCAAGAACTTCCGGGAGAGGAGCGACGCCCACTTTGTGGACGTCATCAAGGAGGACAGGTGAGGGGGGCGATAGGGGGGAGGGGCGCGCGGGAAGGGTTGCATTGGTGAAGGTGGATCACAAACTATTCCGAGGCTGCGATGATGTGGATTGGGAATGATGTCCGTTTAAAGGGGTTTTGTCCACTCATTGTGTGTGTGTGCCTGTGTGTGTCTGTGTGTGTGTGTGTGTGTGTGTCAGTCTGATGAAGGATTACTTCTTCAAACCTCCCATTCACAAGCTGAGCCACACCTTCCTGGAGAAGAGTCTGGAGTCAGCCTACAGGACCAGCTACCAGGAGGAGGTGTGTGTGTGTTCATCTCTCTGTCTGTCTCGCGCTCTTTCACCTCAACGACCCCCCCTCACCAACCCCCCCCCCCCCCCTCCCTCCTTTTGATCTGTCTCCGCTCATTCCGACTTTGACACCTCCAGTCAAACGTGTTCTTTGCCTTGCTCTTATGAAGTTATACCATCTGCCTGTCTGTCTTTGTGTCAGTCTGGCTGCGTGCGTGTGTGTGTGTCTGTGCAACCTGTAAGCACTGCGCTATGACCAGTCAGGACTGCGGCAAAGAGAAATCACTGCAGGGACCTCAGAGAGCCTGTCCTCTTATCTTGCACTGCCCTCTACTGGCTGCACCGTAGTACTACATCCCTCCCCTCCCTCCGAAACCCAGGTGGAGACCGGGGCGGCGGTCCGGACCCTGGCCAGCCCCACCTTCAGCTCCTTCTTGGACATGCTGCTCTGCTTCTCCGTCTTCCTGGCGCTCACCCTCGCCTGCTTCCTGCCCCCGCTACTCTCCCAGCGGCCCCTGCTGCAGGCCCCGCCCGTGCCCACCGTGCCCCTGGCCGCCGGCGCCGCCCTGCTGGAGACGCTGGCCCTGGCCCTGTCCATACGGTGAGGAGGGGGGAGGATGGGGAGGGAGGGTGGGGAGGGAGGGATGGAGGGGGGAGGGGGTAGGGAGGGGGGTAGGGAGGGGGGAGGAGGGAGGGAGGGAGGGAGGGAGGGAGGGAGGGAGGGAGGGAGGGAGGGAGGGAGGGAGGGAGGGAGGGAGGGAGGGAGAAAGAGGGAGGGATGGAGGGGAGAAAGAGGGAGGGGCGGAGGGAGGGAGGGAGGGAGGGAGGGAGGGAGGGAGGGAGGGAGGGAGGGAGGGAGGGAGGGAGGGAGGGAGGGAGGGAGGGAGGGAGAAAGAGGGAGGGAGGGAGGGAGGGGAGAAGGAGGGAGGGAGGGAGGGAGGGAGGGAGGGAGGGAGGGAGGGAGGGAGGGAGGGAGGGAGGGAGGGAGGGAGGGAGAGGGAGGGAGGGAGGGAGGGAGGGAGGGAGGGAGGGAGGGAGGGAGGGAGGGAGGGAGGGAGGGAGGGAGGGAGGGAGGGAGGGAGGGAGGGAGGGAGGGAGGGAGGGAGGGAGGGAGGGAGGGGAAGACAGAGATGGAAAGGGAGAGAGAGGACTAGCCATGAGAGGGATGCAACATGATGCTACCGTCAGAGCTGTGGGATTTCGTCCGTTTGTAGATGAACACGTGTACATGGGGTCATGAGTTGCCCAATAGCGCATTTTTAGGGAAAAAAAGGGGTTTCAAAATGATTCCGGAGGTTTGTCGGAGAGACGTGCATAACTCGACACTGGTATTTTCTTGAGAGAGCCTTTCGCCCGCTCCCGATAGGACGTCGTCCTCTCGTGACATGGTTGGGAAACCCCAAACAGCTCCGGATCTGTCAGAGGATCAACCGACCACCCCTTTAGTTCGCCCTCCCCCTTTTTTCCTCCCTTGTCAGTTCATCTCTACCCCCCCCCCCACACACACACACACCCCTCCCCTGTACCCCCCAGAGTGGCGTTCCGCCTGGACAGTGATCTTGCGTGCACTAAGACCCTGCTGAGGGCCATCTCTGGCTGGATCCCCCGTCACCTGATTGGGGCGGTGCTGGTGTCCCTGCCCGCCATGTCCGTCTTCTCCCACGTCACCTGCGACATGCACCTGTCCATCCAGGTGAGGCCTGAGTGTGTGTGTGTGTGTCTGTGTGTGTGTGTCTGTGTGTGTCTGTGTGTGTGTGTCTGTGTGTGTGTGTGTGTCTGTGTGTGTCTGTGTGTGTCTGTGTGTGTGTCTGTGCTTGTGTGTGGGGGGGGGGGGTGATGGAATGGAAGGAAGTAGCCTATAAAGATTGACGGTACACTCTGTAAACAGCTATAGTACGAGTCAAAAGTTCAGACACATTTTCCCTTTCAATGTACGTGTATACAGTGTATTGAACGTATGATTGATTCACAAGCTATTCAACCTTCTGTAATTAGTTATCAGAGCAGTGTGACTGTTATGGGTGCGTGCATAAGCTGTACATTGAGTGACTAGAGTGGGAAGCAAAAGTGTCTTTTCTGGGGGTTATAAAGTCTGTTTTGGTCTCATTCATACAACAAGGTCTAAATATGCAGTCCAACCACAATAACAGTCAATGAGATGACCTTCACTTTCACGCAAGGAACATCTGCAACCTCACAGTGCTGTTTGCATCATGTGGAAGACACGCCGAGAGTCTCTGTGAGGAGTTACTGAGTTGACTTGTGTCCCCTTTGTGTCCCCTTTGTGTCTCCTGTGTGTCCCCTGTGTGTCCCAGTTCACCATGTTCACCTGCTGTGCCGTCATCATCGCCATCATCCAGTACTGCAACTTCTGCCAGCTGAGCTGCTGGATGCGTTCTGTTCTGGCCACTGTGGTGGGCCTGCTCCTGCTTGCCCTGCTGTTCAGCACCCCCTGCAGGTCAGATATGGTTACTACACACCGCCCCTGAAGCAGACTGGCAAAATGTTTTATTAGCACGTCCAAATTTGATTGGATTGTGATTTTCCCCCCATGTGACTGAAGCAATATGTGTAGCTATTAGATGGGTTGATTTAATGAGGAGAAATCTAGTGCCTGCCTTAAGTTGTTCTTCATTCTACTAATTGTCGTATTGAATCATGTGAATGCAGTAGATGAATACTTTAATGAATACTGAATGTCTACTATTTGTAAATAATCATAGCGGAAATTTTCTGCAGTATTTTAGCTTCACTGCAGGTGTTGACCAGGGCTATTTCTCTTTCTTTTTCCAGTGTTGCCAGCAGTTTGTTTTTCTGGTGAGTTGAAGGTTAACAGCCGCGCACAATTGCGTTTGATGTGGTGTTAAAAATGCTGTGGCTGTCGAATTTCTGACAGACGTTTTATTCGATATCATTTGCTCTTTTCCACATCTCCTCTTCTATTCACCTCAATCTCTTCCTCCTTTTATACATTTCGACTATGCCCCTCACCTCTCACTCTTTCTCTGCCCCTCCCTTTCTCTCTCTCCGCCAGGTCAAACGGTCCAACCAACAGCAGCGACAACAGCAGCGACAACACCACCGCTAACCTGCCGGACCCCGGGCTCCGCCCCCGAGACCTGATTGGCCCCGAGGCCTGCGTGGCCTTCTTCCTCCTCCTCCTCCTCGTCTGGTTCCTCAACCGCGAGTACGAGGTCAGCTACCGCCTGCATTACCACGGCAACGTGGAAGCCGACCAGCACCGCATCAAGATCCAGAACATGCGCGACCAGGCCGACTGGTTGCTGCGCAACATCATCCCCATCCACGTCGCCGAGCAGCTGAAGGTGACGCAGAGCTACTCCAAGAACCACAACGACGTGGGCGTGATCTTCGCCAGCATCGTCAACTTCAGCGAGTTCTACGAGGAGAGCTACGAGGGCGGCAAGGAGTGCTACCGCGTCCTCAACGAGCTCATCGGCGACTTTGACGAGCTGCTCCGCAAGCCCGCCTTCTCCAACATCGAGAAGATCAAGACCATCGGCGCCACCTACATGGCGGCGGCCGGCCTCAACGCGCAGCAGTGCGCCGAGGCCGCCCACCCGCACGCCCACCTGAGGGCGCTGTTTGACTTTGCCCTGGAGATGATGCGCGTGGTGGACGACTTCAACAAGAACATGCTGGGCTTCGGCTTCAAGCTGAGGATCGGCTTCAACCACGGCCCGCTGACGGCGGGGGTCATCGGCACCACCAAGCTGCTGTACGACATCTGGGGCGACACGGTCAACATCGCCAGCCGCATGGACACCACGGGGGTGGAGTGCCGCGTCCAGGTGAGCGAGGAGAGCTACGGCGTCCTCAGCGCCATGGACTACGACTTCAACTACCGCGGCACGGTCAACGTCAAGGGCAAAGGTCAGATGAAGACCTTCCTGTTCCCCAAGAGCGCCGACAGCGGGCCTGTGCCGCAGTACCAGCTGTCCGTCTCACCGGAGATCCGGGTGCAGGTGGACGGCAGCATCGGGCGCTCTCCGACCGACGAGATCGGCAACGTGATGCCAGCCTTACCGGCTGTGCATGCGACGGCTGGCACCGCGCCTGGCGCCGTCCCCCTCGCCAGCCCTGGGACGGGCGCGGGGGCGCTGGGCCAGGAGAAGGGAGGGGCGGGGTCAAGAGACGCCCGGGAGACAGGTCTGTCTGCAGACGCTGCTGCCAGACGATCGTCCCACTCCGGCCTGGCGTCTCTGCCAATCACCAGTCTGCCTGAACCGGTTCCTCCCTACACGAACATCAAGCCACCAATCCCTGCAGTCTCTCCCTCCGTCCAACCAATCCCTGCAGTCTCTCCCTCCGTCCAACCTATCCCTGCCCAGAATGCTACAGCTGTATCGGGGAAGGGAGCGGAGAAAGATGTCGGTGACGATGATGATGATGGTGGTGACGATGATGATGGTGAAGACATTATTGGCGAGCTAACCAAACTCTGAGATTTAGCTACGATAGTGCTTTGTTCCTTATTAGCCTTCTGTCCTTTAAGTACGGCCTGGCTGGAGCTCCCATAGGTGGGAGCTTATTAGAATGGCCTACAGCTTAGGGTCAGGCCACCTGACCTTAACTAAGACCTTTAATGTTTGCTATTTTTCTCGATCTTCGTTTGTTTCCCACTATTATTTTCGATTAAGTGCCTTTAGCATAGAACAAAATGTAGTCTGGCCGTTTTCGGAAGGCGAATCCGGAAGAGCTGGAAAGCGAGACGCTGCCGCATTTTAAGATTTGCGCCGGTTTCAGAGAGCAAGCGCTAAAGTCTCGTGTCGGATTTATTTTTCTTCCATCTGCCTAGCTGTTAGAATGTTACGACAGTGTTACTTTGACCTTCCGATTTTTTTTTATGAGGAGCTAACATGAGCTGCAATGAAAAACTCCAATCCAACAATCTGAAGCTAACAAACAGTGTAAGAATATTGTCAAGCAAGATGTATGCCAATAGATGACAATGCTCACTGACAATGGTCACTAGTACAACTTGGACAGTCACACACACACAGCTAGCACTGCGGGCACAGCCTGCTGACCAGGTGATGGCTTTTCTCTGCATGGCCTTAAAGGTTCCAGGCTTAACTCTTACTAGCTATCCAGCAACTGCACTGACCTTGTAGAAAGCAAACAAAACCACAGGAAGTACCACAACATGATAACAGTATGTATAAAAGTGAAAAAGTGTGTGTGTGTGAGAGAGAGAGAGAGAGAGAGAGAGAGAGAGAGAGAGAGAGAGAGAGAGAGAGAGAGAGAGAGAGAGAGAGAGAGAGAGAGAGAGAGTACCAGTCGACTGTGTCCTGTGGTGCGATGCCTGTGAGTTGCCATTCTGAGCGGATGAAAGACTGGAGGATGACAGAGTTTTTGGAGCGTAATCAAGAAATCATGAAATCCCTCTCCGCTGATGTGGCAGCATTTCTCCCAGGCCTGGTTAGGACCTTAGTCTTAACACTCAGCCCAGTGGAATCTCAGCCCAAGCTAGACCCAGCATGATCCCTCACAAACAGAGTATGATGCTAACCGCTAACGATAAACCTTAGTCTATGTGTCCTCTAGGTAATCTCTTGGCAATGTAAACTGTAGTTACCTCAGAGATGTTTTAGACGTATCTCAAAAAGGCACTGCCGAGCTGCTTTAGCCAGCATGTATTGCGGCGAAAAACCTAGAGTGTTTAGAGTTGGTTAGAGATCATAACTGCAGACAGGTATTTTTCTTAGATATCCAGAACTGTTTGAGTTTGGGATGATCTGTCTCAAAGTGACATCAGTGGGGAAAATAAATGAAAGTTAAATTTACTCTTTATACATCGGATTCTCCATGGTAGAAATGTTACTGTGCCGTGCATTCGATCACAGTAGCCCCAGGCCTTCGAGGAAAGTTCCTGAAGGACTTAAGACTTCACATGTTTGCAGGGTTTGTTTTCAGTGCCGCAGTATTCTGATTAAGCTAAAGTCATTCTGTCATTGTCGACAGTTTGTCTTGCTGTATTCTGATTTGATATTCTTTTTTATAATGTCATTTGATTTTGTTGTTTTGGTCAATTGTAGAGTGTTCGTCCAGATAACCAGGGTATGCCTTGGGGTGTTGGTTAGGTCATGTTCTAAGGGTTGTGTGTTCAGGGGCAAGACGAATATCGTAATAATTGATGTTCTTTCCACCTCAGTGTCTTGATATGTTACATGCTTTCTGTCATCAAATACAAAAATATCATATTTCTGTCTGAAATACATCAGTACTAAAAATGTTTTTGTTCATTAAATATAATGACACAACATTGTGGAAGAACCACGCAGATACCTTTACAAAAGTGTTCATATAATTGTGCCACAGCAGTCCCGGTTTGCCACTGTAGGTCGTTTCTACAGGTTATGGGTTTCCTCGTGTGTTATGCAAGAGTTAGTGCCTTTCCAGTCATGTCATGATAACCTTGCATAAGCAGCCATCAAGAGCAGGTTAACAGAATTACCATGTTTACGTTCGAAATGTTTTGTCGTGCTTTTGTTCACCGTTTTGTACAGTTGCTGTGCAATTCGTAGAGATGTATTTATGGTGCAGTATATCCATGCTCAGATTGATTTCATGTTTTACATGAGTCGTGCCTTTCCTTAATACGTCCCATTCTGAGCAAATATTCCAAATAATTTGATTGATTGATGATATTGATCATCTGCTGTGCTAGTTCGACACCAGTTTGCACGTTTTCACACTATTTCAAGGGAAGTACACACCATCTTATGTCCAAATATTCTGTAACGGATGGAATCACCTAAATGGGGCTAAGTCACTTCAAGTGCAATAATCAATCAAACTTAAGGGCATAATTTTCCAAGAAAACATTTTCATTATCTGCAATAGTGAGCACACAACCCTCTGAACTTTTCATGTACTTCTATAAAGGGAATTTGTTTTATAGTAATATTTAAAAACGTTGCTTTGGTTTTGTAAGTGTTACCTTGCACACTATCAAGATCAATGAAATACAGCTTTTAATCTTCTTTTTTTAGAAGGGCAGACATACATATCTTTTCCTAAAACATTTGAAAAGCTAGACTATTTTGTATCAACACGAATTTGACATATCGTTATTTTATTTTTTACTTGTAAAGAGTTAGAGTGGTTTGAGATGGAGTCTCGTGAAAGAGCTTCTGTCTTTGCTTTCACACTCCACCAAACATAGCTTTGTTTTTAATTAGGAACTTGCCTTCACTGCAAATATGACAACCAACTAATAATGGATTTGAGATACTATCGTTGATATCGTTCGGACTAACAGAATGGCACATTGGGTATACATCTGTGACGCCAAAGAGTGTCCATGATTTGGTTCAATCTATGTTTCGATTTATATCCTTTTTGCTTACAGTAGGTTTTGTGCTTTTCATCGAGGATATGAGGCACCCTCCCTGTTTCCTATGTCAACATTTGCACAACTCACACTGTTTCTGTACATACTGTATGCGTTTATATTGTATAGAGTCTGAACATTTCTTTTTGATTATTATTTATACATGTGCATGTGCCAGATTGTAATAGTATGAAGACAGTTGACACATGAGGGAAAATGTAAGAACTGTGCTGGAATAATTTCTGTGTACTGTCTGCCTGCATGTACGTATGTTCCTGTATGAGTGTTTGTGAAGAATGTGTTTGTGATAAATAAGGGAATCTTCACCCACAGTAGAAATGATTGTGGATTTGGGGCTGTAGAGTACCCTGCTCCTTTGGCAAGTTAATTTAAGACCCATAAGGACATTGGTGTCAAACGGGCACACACACGCACACACACACACACGCACACACACACACACGCACACACACACGCACATACACGCACACACACACGCACATACACACACACACGCACATACCACATCTGAACCGATCACGTAATACCACCACATCTAGACCGATCTGGGTGTACCCATGCTAAGGAAAAGACACTGCAAGATATATGTTAAAGTCTCACATTTTATTTCAATAATATACAACCAGATTGTAAATGGTAAATATTTGGCCTCCTTAGGACTGTCTTTTGTATATAGCACGTTGTGTTTTTGAAGGCGGTATGAAAATGAAGGTTGAAAAATCAAATAAAAAGATTTTTTGAGGAGAATTGTCTGGTTTGAGATGAATGTTGGTGTGCTTAAATGGCCATATCGAATTGTTGCAACCTTTATCACATTTATTTAGGAAGTTGTACTAGGGAAATGCTCGGTAATATACAGAAATGTGGGTTTTTGCATACATGTTGAAAAAAAGTTTATATACTTACACTTTTAGTAGGGTTATTCCGCCTCTAGAGGCTACTTTATGTACATCTACATGACGCACTGTGGGACATAGGCTTGCGTAAGGGCGTGATTGCACAGCACCTCCCCCCCACAGTCTAGCTGTAAAGAAAAAAACTTTTTTTGTATCGGAGGAATCAACAGCCGCCATCTTGACGCGGCTCAGAATCAGGATTTCGGGAGAGCATTATTTTTAACATCGAAACGAGCAATTCTGACCGTGCTCAATCGGGTTTATTCTGCAGAAAATTGACTTCTCTATTCGTTTGAATATTATTATTGTAAACAAACGAGGATTGGATCGGTTTTTATCGTCTTTTAAGACCCTCGTTTATTTGATTTCCCCTTCAGAGAGCGCCGCTTCTCGCCGTATCTCCTTTGCCGAGCCGATGTATTTACCGGGAGACAGTGTCGAGAAAAATAAAGCGGTGCATAGAAAATATTTTTGGATTTTTGTTCTTTTTATTGAAGGAAAAAATGGAATTTAAGGCGCTACATCAGGACTACGAAAAAAAGGATTCTATATGTACGCCAAACTAACAGTTTATGGAGAAAGGGACTTAATTCGAGTTTCCATATAATTTTTTAAATAATTTCTATTTATTTTTCTTCAACAGAAATATTTTTTGGTGAAATTATTAAGGATAATAATGTGGGTGTTGGGTGTTGGATTATCATGGGGTGATTGTCGGCGGCGAAGCGTGGCGCTGTTGCCTTTCTTTTGAAACATTTTACTCGACTGGCGAGCATTTTGCTAGCTTTCTGGCTAGTTAGCCAGTTAGCTAACTAATTGCCCCTTTAAAGGGTTTGTTTGTTAGAAAACACAGGTGAATAGGTGCCAGTTGGCCTTTTTCTTTTGGAAGGAGTTCTGGTTCGTTTTGCATCTGTACTTAACTAGCTAGTGCTAAGTAGCCATTACCGTGAAGAATGGCTGACAATTTGCTGGAGGTTGGACCTTCGAACGCAAAGCGAGCGAAGCTAAATTCACCTGCTCTATCAGTATCAGCATCAGATAGTACAGGTAAGTCCTTGAAGTCTGTTCATCCTCTTGCTATCCTTCACACTCTTTCACAATCAAAACAGACACTTGTGGTTCCATTATAATCAGTGATGCACTGTTGTGGATGCGCTCATTCCCGTGCCCAAGCTAACTTGGCTAGCCAGCCAGCCAGCTAGCTACTACTATACTAGTTCATCGTATGTTCCTCACCTGCAACTTTCATAAATTGTCAGTCCTGCTGGTTAGGAGCGTGTGGCGGTGGTTCGTTGGTTAGCATTTATTTTGTTATGTATCCCGTCTCACCTTCACATCCCTGCTGCCATGGTCATGATTTCCTATGTGACTGATTGGTTTTAGCTAGCCAACAAGTAGCCTAGCTAACTTAGTAGCAAGAAGAAGCCTGTGGTGGCAACGGAAGCTGGTGCATAATATACTATCGCCCATTATCTTACTAAGTTGTTGGTGATATTTACCTAATTATTGAACATCAATTGATGGTGTTGAATGTATTCAATTACAACAATCGAATGATATACTTATTACACTGGTAATACGTGTTGAAAAATGCGATAGTTGTCTAAAGTCAGATTTTGCGTTAAAGTCTGGTGTATGTATAATGTAGTCTGTAGTTGACATAAGGTGCCACCACGGGGAGACAATGCATTGGAAAATAAGAGAAATATGAATACCTCAAAATTGGATTATCCGTGTTAAACGACGTGCATATAGGCCTAAGTGACGAATTATCGGGCGCAATGCACCATCATGCTTGATCAGTTCTTCACAATGGTGTACTAAGTTAAGGGTCAAAATGCCAGCCAATACTTGGTTAGCCTTATGATATCTACACTCAAACCTGCAGAACAACTTCCGCAGACTTCTCAGCAACAACACAGATTGTATCGTCTAATATGGTATTTTACAGCCCGTCATATTTTATGGGCAACATTGTACGTGATTACCTCTTTGCTGCCACCCCCATTTGTTAGGAGGTGTGTGTGTGGCACAATCACAGAGTAAACAATATACCAAGTTGAGTATTGATTTCACGTAGTTGATATCTCTAAATTGCACGTTGATAAGGTTTCTTGGCACCAGGGAGTGCTGTCAAGTCTCCCTGAAGATTGTCTGGTTTTATGATCGTTTTTCAACTTGGCTCTGACTGGCTGCCATGTGGATCAGAAGTGTGAGGACTAGCCCCGTCTTTGGCATTTAAGGAGTTTCTCTTCTGACCGAGAGAGAAAGGGCGGGGGGGGGCTAGGTTGGAAGGTTGACTTGTCACTGCCTCAGGGTCTGTGCAGCTGCTGGTGTCTAATGTCTGTGCCTCCAAGGGAGTTTGGATAGCTTCAAAGTTCAGAGGAGACTCTCCAAGGATCAGTTGGTCTTGCGTTACGGTCTCCCGGTTAGACCCCCCTACTCTCCATGATCTTGGCGGGTGATTCTGTAGCAGTGTCCCCTTTCGTAGAGCTAGCGTAGTGACGATGAGCTTTGTCATGCAGTAGAGCAGCCTCTGCCAGTTCCTATGTGACGTACAAATGCCCACCGGGTCAGTATTGGGAGTACACCTGTCTCTCTAAAGTAGTTATTTTCAAACAGCCCGCCGGCCGTAGTACTTCCTGTTTCCTACGCTGCGGTATGTCCTCCATCCTGACAAGCCCCAGGTTCTTAGCGAGCGCAGCTCATCTCTCAGCAGGATGACAGGAGCTGTCTCTGGGCAATAAAACAGTTTGACACTCCGGCCTCTTCCTCCTCACTCTCTGTCAGGTTCTTAGTCACCACACACACACACACACACACACACACTTAGCGCAGCGTGGCTCAGACCGGGCTCCCTTTTGAAGTTTTGAAAGCGGCCGTGCCGTTGGCGTGTGTCGGACGATTTAGAGCGCCGAGATTGCAGGTGGTAACACAGACAGAATTGTGTTGTATTCGGTCTGAAAATAAATTTCAAGGAAATGATCCTCAGGCTGACCTGTGCGAAAGCGGCAGTCCGACGACCGAGAGGAAGCGTCTGTGTGTCTGGAAGCGTCAAAGATCCCGCGCCGTTTTTTTTCTTCCCAACGACGTGCGAGTCTTTCGTACCGTGTCAACGGGTCACGTTTTTCCAGGGAGATTTATGACTGTGACAGACGGCAAGCACGCCTCGCTCAGCCTAGCTCTGCCCCAGGGAGGGTACGGGAACGCTGGCCTCGCCGCAGCAGCCCGCAGGGCCGTGTTGATGTGTGTGTTAATGTGTGACAGGTTTAATAGAGCTTCGACCATGCGTGTGCGTATATGTCCACCTGCCTCCGCCTTGCCAGCAGGCCCCTGTCTGGTCTGGTATAATTTGCACGCCAGTGGGTGTTTCGGTGTCTGTGGTGAAAAGCCGGCACCAGTGTCCCGGCCCACTGCTTTCCCAGTGGGAGTCCCCTTTCTCTCTGGGCTGGCGTGAATGAACACCAGCACCCTGGGTGAGCATTATTCCAGCGCTCTTAGCATTAGCACACATACAGATACAGTCAAGCGGAAAAACGCTGCCTTCTCTCCCCAGCTTTCAGGGATGGGGGGGGGGGGGGGTCAGGACGGGCTGGGGCCTGTGCCGGCTGTGCCGGGGAATGTCTTTGGACTGAAGCGGAACTGATTTGATGAAGGAAGAGATGGGGGTCCCCCCTCCCCTCCGTGTAACTGTTATCCTTCAGACGGCACACTCTGTTCTCCGCACCTCTTGTCCTGGACTTTTACACTCATCCTGGGAAGGGCGGCAGTGTTCCGTCACTGCGGGGTGCTTTGCCATTCCGTGTCCTGTCTGTCGGAAAACTCCCCGAAGAGAGACTGTCAGTTTGGCTGCTGTGTCCTCGCTTTTCTCTCTGTTCTCTGTGGTTCCACACAGGCACCGACACAGCGACGACTGCCTGTTAGTTATTAATATTCTTTTTAGTTTTTTAAAATGTTTTTATTGTTTATTTATTTATTTATTTTTTACAAGTGCAGCGCGCCACTAATTCCTCACATCTTGAAGCGATCACGTCTCTTCTTATAAAAGCGCGGCATTAAAAGTTTTTTACACAAGAACCTCCAATCGAAAGCCGACAAACAAGCCAGAGTTTGACCGGCCTCGCTCTAAAATTTGGCATTAAATGTCCTCTAATTGTTTTCTTTCCCTTGCTGTTCAACATACCAGACTGGTGAGGTGACTCTGTCCTGGTATGACTTGTTCCTCGGCTCTCTCACTTCCACGTTACAGATCCCATCGACACCCATGAAAAAATTCTTGAAGAAACGTTTTCCGGTTCTGGCGCCATCGCGAGCGGACGCCAGTTGTAGCTGTATTTATAAAGACCAGTTTGAATTAAAAAATCAATAAATGTAAATGTTTGTCATTTATTCTTATTGTTATTATTCTTGTCATGAGCCACGTTGTAACCTTTTGAATAATCTCTGGCATAGGAGAATTGCCTTCGGGGGATTAATGAGGTTTTATCTTATCACGCTGTTGCTCATTCTGACGTTTTTTCGTGTTTTTATCTGAATAAGAACATGGAAGAGCTTGCGCCTGGTATCTTGTTTCTCCGAGATTGTATGCAGCAGCAGTAGCGAGGGGTAATGGAGTGTAGATTTGGGAGTGAGGAGGAGGTGAAGGTCATGGTTGAGAGGAGTAGAGAAGGTTAGTCATGGCTGGAAAGAGTGGAATGTATCACTGAGAAGAACGATGAGAACCTGTAGATAGTGGTCATGGTTGAGAAGCTGTAGATAGTGGTCATGGTTGAGAACCTGTAGATAGTGGTCATGGTTGAGAACCTGTAGATAGTGGTCATGGTTGAGAACCTGTAGATAGTGGTCATGGTTGAGAACCTGTAGATTGTGGTCATGGTTGAGAACCTGTAGATAGTGGTTATGGTTGAGAACCTGTAGATTGTGGTTATGGTTGAGAACCTGTAGATTGTGGTTATGGTTGAGAACCTGTAGATTGTGGTCATGGTTGAGAACCTGTAGATTGTGGTCATGGTTGAGAACCTGTAGATTGTGGTTATGGTTGAGAACCTGTAGATTGTGGTCATGGTTGAGAACCTGTAGATAGTGGTCATGGTTGAGAACCTGTAGATTGTGGTTATGGTTGAGAACCTGTAGATTGTGGTCATGGTTGAGAACCTGTAGATTGTGGTTATGGTTGAGAACCTGTAGATTGTGGTTATGGTTGAGAACCTGTAGATTGTGGTCATGGTTGAGAACCTGTAGATAGTGGTCATGGTTGAGAACCTGTAGATTGTGGTTATGGTTGAGAACCTGTAGATTGTGGTCATGGTTGAGAACCTGTAGATAGTGGTCATGGTTGAGAACCTGTAGATTGTGGTTATGGTTGAGAACCTGTAGATTGTGGTCATGGTTGAGAACCTGTAGATTGTGGTTATGGTTGAGAACCTGTAGATTGTGGTTATGGTTGAGAACCTGTAGATTGTGGTTATGGTTGAGAACCTGTAGATTGTGGTCATGGTTGAGAACCTGTAGATTGTGGTTATGGTTGAGAACCTGTAGATTGTGGTTATGGTTGAGAACCTGTAGATTGTGGTTATGGTTGAGAACCTGTAGATAGTGGTCATGGTTGAGAACATGTAGATAGTGGTCATGGTTGAGAACCTGTAGATTGTGGTTATGGTTGAGAACCTGTAGATTGTGGTTATGGTTGAGAACCTGTAGATTGTGGTTATGGTTGAGAACCTGTAGATAGTGGTCATGGTTGAGAACCTGTAGATAGTGGTCATGGTTGAGAACCTGTAGATTGTGGTTATGGTTGAGAACCTGTAGATTGTGGTTATGGTTGAGAACCTGTAGATTGTGGCCATGGTTGAGAACCTGTAGATAGTGGTCATGGTTGAGAACCTGTAGATTGTGGTTATGGTTGAGAACCTGTAGATTGTGGTCATGGTTGAGAACCTGTAGATTGTGGTCATGGTTGAGAACCTGTAGATTGTGGTTATGGTTGAGAACCTGTAGATTGTGGTCATGGTTGAGAACCTGTAGATTGTGGTTATGGTTGAGAACCTGTAGATTGTGGTCATGGTTGAGAACCTGTAGATTGTGGTTATGGTTGAGAACCTGTAGATTGTGGTTATGGTTGAGAACCTGTAGATTGTGGTTATGGTTGAGAACCTGTAGATAGTGGTCATGGTTGAGAACCTGTAGATAGTGGTCATGGTTGAGAACCTGTAGATTGTGGTTATGGTTGAGAACCTGTAGATTGTGGTTATGGTTGAGAACCTGTAGATAGTGGTCATGGTTGAGAACCTGTAGATAGTGGTCATGGTTGAGAACCTGTAGATTGTGGTTATGGTTGAGAACCTGTAGATAATGGTCATGGTTGAGAACCTGTAGATTGTGGTCATGGTTGAGAACCTGTAGATTGTGGTTATGGTTGAGAACCTGTAGATTGTGGTTATGGTTGAGAACCTGTAGATTGTGGTTATGGTTGAGAACCTGTAGATAGTGGTCATGGTTGAGAACCTGTAGATAGTGGTCATGGTTGAGAACCTGTAGATTGTGGTTATGGTTGAGAACCTGTAGATAATGGTCATGGTTGAGAACCTGTAGATTGTGGTCATGGTTGAGAACCTGTAGATTGTGGTTATGGTTGAGAACCTGTAGATTGTGGTCATGGTTGAGAACCTGTAGATTGTGGTTATGGTTGAGAACCTGTAGATAGTGGTCATGGTTGAGAACCTGTAGATTGTGGTTATGGTTGAGAATCTGTAGATAGTGGTCATGGTTGAGAACCTGTAGATTGTGGTTATGGTTGAGAATCTGTAGATAGTGGTCATGGTTGAGAACTTGTAGATAGTGGTCAAGGTTGAGATTGCGTAGATAGTGGTCACAGTTGACAACCGTGACCACTAACTCCACGTGTAGATGGTGGTCATGGTTAAAACCCGTGTAGGTGTAGTGGTCATGGTCGAGAACCGTGTAGACGGCGATCGGGGTTGAGAACGGTAGTGGAGACGGTGGTACCGGATAAGAAGACTCCCAGCTGTGTGGGTGATCGCATCATCACTGCCCAGGGGCAATACGGACGTGTTCGCTTGAGCTGTAACCCCGCTGCCCCTCCCCCACCCTGTCAGAGAGCGCTGCAGCCACAGGCTAATTGTCCCATCAAGCGCGTGCTGCTGTCGAGGTGGCTGAACACTTGCCCCCCCCCACCCCCCCCTGGGCTGTCTGGCCCTTTAAATCTAATCTGTTCTATTAGCGCCACGCTCGCCTGTCGCGTCCCTCCGTTCTAACCCTCCTCCCCAGCTGCTCTGCCTGTCAGATGGCTGCCCGGGCCGGGGGAGACGGGGAGCCCTCTACGGCTAGGGAGAGAGCCAGGGGGAGGGGGGAGAGAGCCAGGGGGAGGGGGGAGAAGAGGGGCAGCTCTTGGTTCTTTACGTTTTCTCTGGTTCTTTCTCTCTCGACCTCTCGCTCTCACTCCCTCTTTTTTTTTCTTGTGCTCTTTTCATCTCTCGCTCGCTCACCCTCTCGCTCACTCTCTCCACTGTCTGACGTCCACCAGCCCGGCCACAGCACACCGTAGCCTGGCATCGGCCGTCCACACGGCGTGCGCCGTCTCATTGAGGTTTCATCTCTGCTGTTAAAAGCGGGTGATTCATCGGCAGGCCTCATCAGACGTTTCTAAAGGACCCCGGCGCGCCATCAGACCAGGCGGTTCTTCCTCTCATCTGTGACTCAAGTGGCGGGATTAACTGTGTTCTGAAATGCAGAGTGAGAGAGCGAGAGAGAGGGGTGGGGGTGGGGGGGGTTTAATCAGCAAGGTTCGGGGCACGGTTTCACTGCCAGGCTTTTTAATGTTGAGGGTAGGAGGGAGAGATGGGGCGTACAACCCGTGCTCTTTCCCCTCTCTTCTCTTTCTCCTCTCTCTCTCCTTCGCTAACATGCTCTCTGTCGGTGCTGAATAACCTTTTCAGACAGGCTCGTCAGCAGTGCCTGCTTCCAGAGCACAGTGACACTAATTGATTTGTCAAGTGTCAGTCTCACAGCCCGCTCGCATCGAAGCCCTCCAGAGCGGCGCTTCATTCCTCGGCGTCCGTAAACGGCTAACAAAGCTGTCATTCTCTGCAGCCCTGTGGAGTAAGATCCTCTGTACCTGGCAACCGTCTTTAAGGATTGCCCCCCCCCCCCCCCATTCAGAAAAGGGAGGGCTGTTTCATTCATAAAGGAGAGTATGTTACTCCCATCAGGCCAGGCACGGGGCTGGATGCTCTTGTGGGGTTTTGTGCAGCCGAAGTGTTTTCCGGCACAAGTGCTCGGCGATATGGTATAACAATTTACGTCTTTAGGTTTCTTTTGCACCATACCTAATTGATGATTTTATTTTTTATTTTAAACAAACTACAGGAGAGAAATTGAATTATTCAATGAAGTTTTAAAAATAATTTTACATTTTAGTTTTGAAAATGACTAACTAAAGCAAATTAAGATTTCATTTCTGTTGTGGGATTAATTTATAGCAAACCAAACGTTTCAACAAACATTTATTTTTATAAAAGGTGTACAAGCCTGTCCACTGCCTATTCCAGTCACCACTAGTGTATGACACATGTTTATATGTAGGGATGTGTATTGATAAGATTTTAACAATTCCGATTCCTTATCAATTCCCGCTTATCGATTCGATTCCTTATCGATTCTCTTATCATTCTTATTGGGCATGGGGGGGGAAAAAATAGCACAAACAGGTTTATTTTCATAATTTAAAAAAAATATAATATACATTTCTATAATGCTGCACACTGTATACAGTATGTGTACAGATACACATTTACATTTTTCCATTGCTCTTTGTCTACACTTCTATTAGCTACGCTAGCTTAGCTATAGAATCTTCCATTTTCAGCCAAAGTCAAATCATATAATATGACAGTTTCAAACATCGGCCGTTCTGTTAAACAATTAAAATGCTAAATTTAATAATGGATTAAAAAATTGTTATGCTCAGTTTAATAATGGATTAACGCGACAATGAGAATGTTTGCTGATAACACACGCCCTTCGATAATTAACATGAAGTGATCAATAATGGGAGACGAATGCCAGAGCTAAAATGTATGCTTCAAACGACGTGACAGAAGATGTCTTGATCGACTATACACAATAAAGGCAAATTGCATCACATAGTGGCAAGTGGTTGTGATCACTTTTGAGGAGTTTAGCTCTACCTTGGATCGTTAGAGATGAAGCGCGTACGTTAGCTGCGCTGCTGCATGCATCGAACACATGACGTTCCAGTAACTTCATTCCATGCTGTGTGTTCAAATGCTTCTTCATATTTGTTGTATTTCCTCCCGTCGACGGAATATACTTTTTTACACGCGTTACAAGTGGCGTTGTTGCCATTTTGTTGTGTGAAATACAACCAAACTTTAGAACGCTTCTGCTTAGTTGCCATGTTTGCTGCAGTCTGAATAAACTTTAAAAGTTTGCATGCACAACGACACAGAGATGTTAGCAGAATCGTTAAATAAATTGGCTGACGATTCCAAGGAATCGGTTCACTAGGAACCGGTTCTAAACAAGAACCGGTTCTCAATACCCATCCCTATTTATATGATTATCAAGATTGTTGTAACTGTGGAATTCACACGTCTGGTTTATGCTACAAAAAGCTTGGTGAAGTAGTGAAGGTTTCGTACCGTAATCACCCAAGTTAAAGTGGAAAAACAATGTTAATTTTTACACATCGTCCAAAATTCAGATTAACCGAAAAAAAAAATATATATATCGACCAGCTCTAACTGGCACTACCACAAACGCCCTCGCGCACACAGCCTTGGCGTAAACGTGCAGGTTAGGACAGTAACGGATCGTTAGTGTGCATGTGTTTGTCTGCAGCAAGAGTTCATTACTCCCCAGCAGACAGTCAGTCCATCCGCCTCCAATCTGCCCTGTGGATGAACCAGGGGAAGGAGGGTAGCGACACACACACACACACACACACAGTTGTCTGCCTGCCTCAGTCAGTCAGCAGTCGCCCCCCCCCACTTCAAGAACATGCCTTTGCAACTTTGGGATTTTTCCAGGATTTGGTGAAAATAATGTTTTACCGTAAAACCCAAGTACTACAATAACAAAACAGTATTTAGTGTGTAATATGTGTGTCTGTGTTTAACCGAAAGGGCTTTGGAGGCTTCTGAACGTCTCTCCTCACCCCCCCCCCCCCCCCCCCCCTTATCCCACAGTTCAGTAACATGCTTTTACAGTTTTGGGATTTCTCAGTTTTCAGTGTTTCCCACAGATTAGAAAGCAATTTGTGGCCGGGGGGGGGGGGGGGGTGGGGGTGATTGTTTCATGTCAGACCAGGGGGGTGGTGGGGGGAGAAAATTATTCCTTCGTTAATAATTCGTCGCACAGTATTTTATTATATTAAATATGAATCCAAAATTATTCACACCTTCACAAAATCAACAAACAAACAATTTCTGCATATGCAGGTAGCAACGCTAGTGCTAAATAACTATTTAACTGGTCGGCTCCATGACGCCGGGTAAGTAGCTAGCTCCTGAGACAGCTCACCAAAAGAACGAAAAGGAACCCACTTGTCTGGCAGATTAAGATATGTCCGTAGGTACCTAGCAAAAAGTAGCCTCAACTTTCCTAGACCTTTAGCTACGGTACTAATGCTGAAGGCTCGCTGATATAGCTGTCGGTCTTACTAGAACGGCGTATGTATGCATTGTTGCTGACGTGTGTGTGTGTGTGTGAGAGTTGTGTGAGTGACAGAGAGATGGAGGGAGAGCAGGGAAAGGAAATGCAGCTGAACGAAAACACTTAAAAACATTTTAACGAAGCACAATATCTGGCGGCCGGTGTTGATTCTGTGGCGCACCTCCATATATTAGTCTGTGTGGGAAACACTGCAATAACAATACAGTATTTAGTGTTAATGTGAGTTGAACTGAAAGGGCTTTAGAGGCCTCAGAACTATCATGTTGTTTTGACCTGCTGGCTCTGCCTCATCGAACAACAAACTCACGTTCTCAATCAAATACTCGCATGCTTGCATATTTACGAGTGCTCAGACCGGGTTGTGTGGATCAGGTGGTGACAAGCCCCACTCTTTCACCGGAGCCACTAACTCATCACCTTACATGTTAAATCCATTACAAAACAAACTACATATCATACAAATGGCTCACAATCCTTGGGATTACTGTGATCCAAAATGTCAAATGTCATATTCCCATTTGAATGTCTGCGTTCTGCGAGTCCATCCGTGTTTTTTCCGCGTTGCGTACGCTGCTTTTGGTTGGCCCCACCAGATCTCACTCCCAAGGTTTTTGGTGAAGTTGGCGGCCCGGGGATCATCCTAGCTGGAGGGTTCGGTCTCGACCAGACAACCCAGGAGGATCATCCTAGCTGGAGGGTTCGGTCTCGACCAGGCACCCCTGCAGGATCATCCTAGCTGGAGGGTTCGGTCTCGACCAGGCACCCCTGCAGGATCATCCTAGCTGGAGGGTTCGGTCTCGACCAGGCACCCCTGCAGGATCATCCTAGCTGGAGGGTTCGGTCTCGACCAGACAACCCTGCAGGATCATCCAAGCTGGAGGGTTCGGTCTCGACCAGACAACCCTGCAGGATCATCCAAGCTGGAGGGTTCGGTCTCGACCAGACAACCCTGCAGGATCATCTGGAGGCGGGCTATTTTTAGCACCTAGCAGGGGGCGAGATTTCCCCCTCAGGTGAACCGAGGCGCCTTGAAACGATGAGCCGTGCACACGCACGCATAGGCCTACGCTGCCCCACTCTTTCCTGGTCTCCACCACAGCTTGCCACTCTTAAGCGCCAAGAAGCCTGCAGTAGCGTCTCCAGCAGCAGAGATTAGTGGAAGGCCTTGCTTCTGTGTGTGTGTGTACGTGTCGGACCTGTGTTTGGGCAGGGCGCGGCCGCCAGCTTTTAAGGGCAGTGTACCATTCTGTCTTTTGCTCGTTTCGTTTTTTCCGGTGAGGTTTCAGATGATTAGCGTGTCAATGTCAAAGTGTCTGTCTGTGTGTGTGTTTGAGTGTTTTGACAGGTTGAGTAAACACACCTTCTGACTTGTGACTTTGATCCTTTTTGAGTTGGTTATCTCTCCCTGTCTGATGGAAAGCTCTTTGCACGCTTCACGTTAAACCCGAGAATTTGACACGAGCCATCTTTGAAAAAACAACAATGCCTGTCTGTCTCTTGCCAAGTAGTAAAACTGTCACTGCAGGAGAGAGCCCCGTGTTTGATGTTGACAGCTGCTTTGTTTCTCTTTCTGTCTCTCTCTGTCTTTCTTTCTGTTTCTCTCTCTCTCACCCCCTCTCTCTCTCACCCCCTCTCTCTCTCACCCCCTCTCTCTGTCTCTCCCCCCCAGATTTGGTGACTCTGTTTGACCTGGAGAATGACCTCCCAGACGAGCTCATCCGTAACGGGGACATGGTGCCCGACGCGGCCGCCAAACACAAGCAGCTGTCGGAGCTCCTGCGGGCCGGCAGCTCCTCCAGCCCCCAGCCCGGGGCCATGGGGGGCCAGCTGGCCTCCGTGCTGGGCAAGAGCCCCCTGGGCCAGGGCTCGCCGGGACACCCGTCCCCCCAGGGCCAGAAGGGGGGCCAGGGGAACGGGGGGCCGGGCATGGGGGCGTTCGGCCAGGCTATGATGAACAGCGGGCAGGTGATGGGCCAGGTGATGAACGGCGGTCTGGGCCCGGCTGGCAGGGGCAGGCCTGGGATGCAGTACCAGGGGCAGGCCTTGCCGGGGGCCAGCGTGGGGGGCAGCGTGCTGGCGGAGACTCTCACCCAGGGAGGGGCGCAGATGGGGGCCCACAACGCCATGAACGCTCAGCAGGCCGGCAACATGAATAAGGTAAGCGGGGGCGGGCTACTTGCCTCGGGGGGAATGTCCCTGTACTTACTACTGGTCTCTATCATTGGGAAAGTCGGGGGAACACGAGTGTGGCATCCCTGTAGACAACATGGTTGAGTTTTTTTCCTCAACCAATCCATAATGCAGACCGTGAGCTCCGGCGTTGTCGGGCCCCCCAGCAGCCGGAACAACGGGCTGAGCTTGTGCAGTCGGCTCCCATCTCATCTCTTCCTCTGTCAGGGCGCCGCGCTGGCGGAAAAACAGCCGTTGAGATTTTCTGCCCGCTTCTGTGCAAACACTCCCAAGCCACTCTGTAATCCTTGCCAGTGGTGTATCATCGATGTGGTGCGCGTGTGTGTGTGTGTGTGGGGGATGCGTTCAACTACTTGTTTACCCCCCCCCCCACACACACCTATTGATCTGTTGATCTGTTCCTGGGTCTATGAGGAGCAACCAGACACCCAGCTGTTAGAGTTGGAGGGCTGTTTAACCAGGTAGAAGGTGGCAGTGGAGGGCTGTTTAACCAGGTAGAAGGTGGAGGAGGAGGGCTGTTTAACCAGGCAGAAGGTGGAGGAAGAGGGATGTTTAACCAGGTAGAAGGTGGAGGAGGAGGGCTGTTTAACCAGGTAGAAGGTGGAGGAGGAGGGCTGTTTAACCAGGTCGAAGGTGGAGGAGGAGGGAAGTTTAACCAGGTAGAAGGTGGAGGAGGAGGGCTGTTTAACCAGGTAGAAGGTGGAGGAGGAGGGCTGTTCAACCAGGTCGAAGGTGGAGGAGGAGGGAAGTTTAACCAGGTAGAAAGTGGAGGTGGAGGGCTGTTGTAGGTAGGTAGGAAGGACTCTGTGTTGCAGAGGATACTACTTGGCTGTATTGTATTTCCTGAAGGCTGTTTTGTATTTCCTAAAGCATTTTCAAGGAAATTTCAGCTGTGTTGATTTGTGTAAAGAGCCCAAACAGATTTATCTGGAGATCATGTGTGTGTGTGGGGTTTGCCTCAGTCTGGATTAAGTGAGCATCGTGAGAAAAGCGCCCGCCCGAGTTCTTAGCTCTCAGTCGTGTGGTTTAGCAGGAAACCAAGAGGGAAACCAGGCCGTGACTTCTCACCCAGGAGACACAGGCAGCCCTCGCCACATGAAACACAGCTCCCTGTCACGCTGTCTGTCACGCTCTCTGTCTCTCTCGCTCTCTGTCTCTCTCGCTCCCCGTCTGTCTCTCGCTCCCCGTCTGTCTCTCTCGCTCCCCGTCTGTCTCTCTCGCTCCCCGTCTGTCTCTCTCGCTCCCCGTCTGTCTCTCTCGCTCCCCGTCTGTCTCTCTCGCTCCCCGTCTGTCTCTCTCGCTCTCTCTCCCCGTCTGTCTCTCTCGCTCTCTCTCCCCGTCTGTCTCTCTCGCTTTCTCTCCCCGTCTGTCTCTCTCGCTCTCTCTCCCCGTCTGTCTCTCTCGCTCTCTCTCCCCGTCTGTCTCTCTCCCCGTCTGTCTCTCTCCCCGTCTGTCTCTCTCTCCGTCTGTCTCTCTCTCCGTCTGTCTCTTTCTCCGTCTGTCTCTCTCTCCGTCTGTCTCTCTCTCCGTCTGTCTCTCTCTCCGTCTGTCTCTCTCTCCGTCTGTCTCTCTCTCCGTCTGTCTCTCTCTCCGTCTGTCTCTCTCTCCGTCTGTCTCTCTCTCCGTCTGTCTCTCTCTCCGTCTGTCTCTCTCTCCGTCTGTCTCTCTCTCCGTCTGTCTCACACAAATACACTTATTCACAGACTTGCGACTTCCACCTGGCTGAAGGAGAAAGTGTGTGTGTGTGTGTGTGTGTGTGTGTGTGTGTGTGTGTGTGTGTGTGTGTGTGTGTGTGTGTGTGTGTGTGTGTGTGTGTGTGTGTGTGTGTGTGTGTGTGTGTGTGTGTGTGTGTGTGTGTGTGTGTGTGTGTGTGTGTGTGTGTGTGTGTGTGTGTGTGTGTGTGTGTGTGTGTGTGTGTGTGTGAGAGAGAGAGGGGGAGAGAGGGGGAGAGAGGGGGAGAGAGGGGGAGAGAGGGGGAGAGAGGGAGAGGGAGAGGGAGAGGGAGAGAGGGAGGGAGGGAGAGGGAGGGAGAGGGAGAGAGAATATAGGAGAGAGGGAGAGAGAATATAGGAGAGAGGGAGAGATAGGGGCGAGCCGTCCCTGTGTTTACCTGGGGCATGATGAAGGAGTTGGAGCTCACTCACGTCGTGTTTCCTGGCACCTCCTCGGCCGTAGTAACACGTGCTGCTGAAGTGTGGGGAGGGAGGGGAGGGTCTCTGGAGGCAGGCCGAGTCTCAGTTCGTCCTTTCATTCTTCTCCCTGTTCCGTCTCCTTTCCTGCCTTGCTCCTTCATTCCCTTTCTCCCCATCTCCTCTCTCTCTCTCTCTCTCTCTCTCCGTGCTGCGTGCGCGTGCTGGCTCTCCCCAGCCCCTCAGAGGTCACACTGGAGCAGCAAATCATGCTCAGGGGATGGGGGGGGGGTCAGGGACTGGGAAGGAGGTGAGGGGAGAGACCTCCCCCTTACAACAGAACGGGTTCACCTCCTGTTTGTGCACCTAAGTTTGAAACGTTCAGAGGGGTTTTGACCCCAAAAAACATTGGTTCATAACCCGAAAAGTTGGTTCCCAGCTGGACCAAAACATTGAGGATTTTCTCCACTGGAAGTGCGAACCGTGATGACATCAGTGGTTGTGTCATATTCTACAGGTTGGGAGAACAGGATTCATCAAATGTAAAAATAAACACAGTTCCTTTCAAAACTGCTGCAAATGCCGACCGGTTCACCAGATAGCACCAGGGTTCCAACAATCCTGAACAGAACCAGTTCAAGAACCAGAGCTAACTTGTTAATTTGGTGGAAAAGCTGCTAAGAGAGAGAGAGAGAGAGAGAGAGAGAGAGAGAGAGAGAGAGAGAGAGAGAGAGAGAGAGAGAGAGAGAGAGAGAGAGAGAGAGAGAGAGAGAGAGAGAGAGAGAGAGAGAGAGAGAGAGAGAGAGAGAGAGAGAGAGAGAGAGAGAGAGAGAGAGAGAGAGAGAGAGAGAGAGAGAGAGAGAGAGAGAGAGAGAGAGAGAGAGAGAGAGAGAGAGAGAGAGAGAGAGAGAGAGAGAGAGAGAGAGAGAGAGAGAGAGAGAGAGAGAGAGAGAGAGAGAGAGAGAGAGAGAGAGAGAGAGAGAGAGAGAGAGAGAGAGAGAGAGAGAGAGAGAGAGAGAGAGAGAGAGAGAGAGAGAGAGAGAGAGAGAGAGAGAGAGAGAGAGAGAGAGAGAAGGGGGAAGATCCGCTGTGTCTCATTGTCTGGTAAGACCCGATGTCGATGTTATCTGTTGTGATTTAGAAGGAGGGGAAGCGGTGTGTGTGTGTGGTGAGGTACAAGCAGGCTCGGAGGCAGCGAGAGAGACTGTGGTGGGGGAGGGGCAGACAGGCAGCGCTCTGCTACAAGTGCCTCCGCAGCTCTATTATTCCCTCCCTCCCTCCCTCCCTCCCTCCCTCCCTCGCTGCGCTGCGCTGGCTCTTTCATGTGTCTGCCTAAGTGAGCCTGACGGCAGCAGGGAGTCTCTGTTCCAGCCCAGACTAGAGCACCTCTGCTCTGCCTGGGGTGCACAGTGCAATGCACACACACACATACACACACTCACATACACATGCACACACTATAAACACACTCATTCACATGCACACTTCCTTACACACCAGACACAGATTGGCGAAGGGAATATTCAGGCCTAAATGAGACAAACGAGTACCAGTCACTACTCTAAAACACTGTAGATACCGCTGTGTTGAGACCAGTACAAGTTACTGCATGAATTCAACAAAGGATTAAAATAGCCTTGTAAATACAGATAGTTGCCTAAACGACACTTCCTGGACGCAGTGTTTGATTCTAGCTGCAGACAAACACAACAGCAGATTCAGTTAGCAGCAGAACGTGTAATGTTTTCGGGATGGAAATATTCACACTTTCTCTTTCATTGAAGAGATAGGAAAAAAAACATTAAAGTGAACCGTAAACTGGGCCCCAACAAAATACTATCTACTGCCAAAAACAGCACTTCAAACTTCTCGAAAGTGTCCACAGACAAACGAAGCTGGAAGCTAGTGAAAAATCCACTTCAAACCAAAGGAGAGGTGGGACCCGTTTACACAACTCACTACTAAAAGTCATAGTAAAAGTAATATAATAAGTAATAATATTACTTTGTACAGAAAGGAGTAATGTAACTTAATCACACTACTCTTACTGAACAATAATAAGTAATAATTAATATATTACTTTTAAGTAACTTCCCCTAACACTGGTGAAGATACCACTGTGCAGATACCACTGTGCAGATACCACTGTGCAGATACCACTGTGCAGATACCACTGTGCAGATACCACTGTGCAGATACCACTGTGCAGATACCACTGTGCAGATACCACTGTGCAGATACCACTGTGCAGATACCACTGTGCAGATACCACTGTGCAGATACCACTGTGCAGATACCACTGTGCAGATACCACTGTGTAGAGTACAGAACAATAGGGCTTTTTGGTTTCAGAGTGTTTTGATCACCTCTGTTTGGAAGCCAGTCAGACACATGACTGGTGTACTGTTGGTCTTCATTCTGGTCAGATGGTGAGAGGAGAGAGAGGGCTGAGGCTGCGATGTGCACAGACCAGCAGGGCATCACTTCCTCTAGCTCAACCCCAGCCGGTGCCCATCGCAGGCGGCCGGACCACAGCTGTGGGCCCTGGGCGTCCCCTGGACCACAGCCTGGCTCCTGTCAGCTGGTTGCTGTAGTGTCGACTGATTGAATGATTTGACCGATTGATCCATTGCCGGTTGAGTGCATAAACCAGCTATGCTAGTACTCTCAATTGCACCGATGCATGAAAATGTCCCAGCAGCTAGCCACAAGAGATTAGACGCACGGCCAGACCGCTCACTCAGGAAACCCCTTGGTGCTGTGGTGCCAGTGGGCACCACACTTGTGTGGGGGCAGTAACATTGTCTGTTTGGCTGGATGTGACTCCCTCGTCCGTTCTGAAGGCTGTTTTCTCCTCCCCCCCCCCCCCTCCTCAGGTGGGCATGGGCGGCGTGTTCGGGCAGCAGTACGGCCAGGTGGGGGTGCAGCAGGTGCAGAACAAGGCGGCGCTGCAGGCCAACAGTCTGGCTCCCTTCCCCAGCGACCTGAAGGGGGCCAGCACCGTGCCCAACCTGGTGAGTGGTGCCACCCACCCTTACACACACGTACACACACTCTCGGTCGGTCGGTCGTAGGTTTGTTTTCGAATGGGGGTGAGGCAGTTTTTTTTTTTTTTTTTTTTTGAAGCAGCCGTTACATAGGATTCTCTTAAAGATGCTGTAGAGAAAATTCCGTGATTTGCTTCTCGGTCCATTATACACGTGTGAAATGAGTTGCTGAAAGCATGTGCAAAGCTCTAAAACGTTGTCGCACTGAAATGTGGAGTGAGACCGTTGAGCAGTTTCTCTTCCGTTTTCAGGTCAGGTTTTGTATAGGCAGGGCAAAAACCCAACCTGTCTACGACACAGCCACCTATCTACGTCAGATTACAGGCGGTTTAAATAGCCTGCATTCTGTTACTCAGCTAATACGATGCAAATACAGTCATTAACACATAAAACACACAGAGACTGCAGGTAGGTCTGTTCTGATATCTGCGTTTGATTTAGCTAGTGTTGCTGTTGTTGCTGCATTCAATAAATTTGAAGGGGTGGAGCTTCAGCTCTTTCAGGCGACACGCCCCCCCAGTCTCAAGCAGAGAAGACTGCTGATGTTCTCACGTTTTCAAAGTTTAATTTAACATACTCGTCAGTTTTTTTTTTCTTCTTTATTTGAGTTTGGATGGTTACATTCTTCTGTGGTGTGATGAACTTAAAACTCATTTTCAGTTCTGCTTTACAGCATCTTTAAGTCATGGGGGGGCAGGGGCAAATTTGCCCTTTCTCAGAAATTACATTTACATTTAGTCATTTATCAGATGCTCTTATCCAGAGCACCTTACAGTAAGTACAGGGACATTCCCCCCCCGAGGCAACCTTCTGATTAATGGCCCTATTCCTGTCCACATGTCATAAAGCCTGCGCCTCTGCCCTCTCTCACTGACACTTCTCTTCACTTACTCTCGAATTCTCTCGCTCACTTCAATCTTAATCGCCCCCTCGCACACACAGGCACCCTGTGCCTGGTGACGTCACGGCACCCTGTGCCTGGTGACGTCACGGCACCCTGTGCCTGGTGACGTCACGGCACCCTGTGCCTGGTGACGTCACGGCACCCTGTGCCTGGTGACGTCACGGCACCCTGTGCCTGGTGACGTCACGGCACCCTGTGCCTGGTGACGTCACGGCACCCTGTGCCTGGTGACGTCACGGCACCCTGTGCCTGGTGACGTCACGGCACCCTGTGCCTGGTGACGTCACGGCACCCTGTGCCTGGTGACGTCACGGCACCCTGTGCCTGGTGACGTCACGGCACCCTGTGCCTGGTGACGTCACGGCACCCTGTGCCTGGTGACGTCACGGCACCCTGTGCCTGGTGACGTCACGGCACCCTGTGCCTGGTGACGTCACGGCACCCTGTGCCTGGTGACGTCACGGCACCCTGTGCCTGGTGACGTCACGGCACCCTGTGCCTGGTGACGTCACGGCACCCTGTGCCTGACATTTACATTTCTAGACTCCTAGTCTCCACTCTGTCCCTCCACACCCACTTAACTATAATGATACTGCACTGTATGCACTGTTTTGTTTGCAGTGTTTAGTATGTGGTGCTAGGGCGCAGCTGAGCAACGGATCACAATAAAATGTTTCATTTCAGTTGATAAGGATAGTTATTGATCATTTTTTATTACCCATTTTTAATAAGAGTTAGGATAATTTGAGGGGAATTTAACCACTTTAACCACTATTAAGGCACACATGTAGTAATTAAAAGGTTGACGCAACAATAAACAAGTGCAAATTCACAATGCTACACGCAAGCAATTATTGCGGATCGACCGACCAATTATAGAGCTATAGAACTGCTCGTCCCAGCCCAAAACACAGGTTAGCACCCAGGGGGTTGAAGAGGCCAAGGGGATGAAGTCAGTTGGTTGTCGTATTCTCATTTTTGGCTGGAACATATTTTCCGCACAGTTCCCATACAGCTGCGTTTGTTAAAGTTTAAAAGTAAGAAACTACAAAACCTGACCTACCAGTGGCTCACACAGTTCGTAGTGCTCGCTGGTAGGGATGCTCATTATTAACCGTGTAACCGACAATACGAATGTTTGTAACCGACAATACGAATGTTTGTAACCGACAATACAAATGTTTACTGGTTAGTACTCGCGGAGGCTCTCAAGTTTGATCAAAAGTCTCGTGTAAGATTAATTCCATTAATGTCTATTGTGGGACAAGCTCTCTCTAACCTCTCAGCGTGAAAAATGCAAGATGTTGCTTGAGACATGGGTGAAATGCGTGAGTCTCACGGCGAATGCATGAGACGTGAGAGCCCTGCAATCGGTTAAACAGTGTTGCCAATTTAGCAACGAAGCTGCTCGATTTAGCAACTTTTCATCTTCCAAAAAAAGTGACAATCTCCATTTTCATTATTGAGCAGCAGCAAAATAACTGTACACCCGTGTTGTTTTAGCCGCCAATCATGCAGCCAGCGCTCTTGGCTTCAATGGGTTATTGTTTTGTAAAGAAGTTTTTGCTCTTTTGTTGTTTATGCTGCTATTTAAAAAGCAATGCCTTTGGGGCGGGCAAAACTAACATTTGTTGTATTGGTATTTGTTTGTTTATTTATTTATTGGTCAGACACTCATCCATTCTACATTTATAATCTTGTCGGTTCAAAGTTGTGAAATGTAAAGTTAGTGGTCGTTAATGATGGGCCGTTCACCATCTTTTTTCATAATGAGCATCACTACTCGCTAGCATCACTACTCGCTAGCATCACTACTCGCTAGCATCACTACTCGCTAGCATCACTACTCGCTAGCATCACTACTCGCTAGCATCACTACTCGCTAGCATCACTACTCGCTAGCATCACTACTCGCTAGCACTAGAAATGGAACGAGCCCCACAAGGGCCAACCAAAGTCAACAGATGCGTTCTCGTGGACCGGTCCACTTGCCAAGGTATTCGGAACAATTATTTAGGGTTCTTCTCGGTCTGTCCGTTGGGGCCCGCGGATGAAAAATGAACCAGAGGGGAGAAGCATTCGTCATGAGGCCTCCAGATACTGCTGAACGATTAGCATAGTTTCACACTGAGAGAGAGAGAGGCAGAGCGAGGTGAAGTAAGGGATGGGGGAGAGCAAAAAAAGTAGTGGAAAAGAGAGCGAGGGGTGGTAGGAGAGTAACTCTTTCAAGGCACTAAACAAACAGTCAGGCTGCATGCAAAACCTTTTTTTTTTTTTTTTTTTTTTTTTTTTTTTAAGGAACAGGAAACACAGTAAATCAAGCCAGGAAATAGTTTTGCTGGCTCTTATTTTTCGCAAAATGTTCAGGGAATCATTTGCAAAACCTGCCTGCGGGTGAGTTTACCAGGCCTCGTTCTTCTTCTATTGGTTAAGCGATAAAAACAATTTAAATAAATATCTGTCGGATTCCCTGCTGTATTTTATGCACCCTCACTCTACACCACTCTAAACCTCAACTCACTACCCTCGCTCTGTTTCTCTCACTCAATCGCCCTCTTTCTATGCAGACTACGCCTTTACTCTAACGTCTCTCTCTCGCTCACACTCTTACTGTGTAGCGTTGATCGCACCTGTTTAGCCCAAGAGAACCAACCCAGGAACATCCATCGCTCCTCTAATCGCCCCTGACCCCGTCCCGGTGTCTCCCCAGGCCCAGATGCAGCAGCAGGTGTCGGCGGTGGGCATGGTGCCCGGCGGGGCGGGCGTGGCCGCGGGCCCCACGGCCGACCCGGAGAAGCGCAAGCTGATCCAGCAGCAGCTGGTGCTGCTCCTCCACGCCCACAAGTGCCAGCGGCGGGAGCAGGCCAACGGGGAGGTGCGGGCCTGCGCCCTGCCCCACTGCCGCACCATGAAGAACGTCCTCAACCACATGACCCACTGCCAGGCCGGCAAGTCCTGCCAGGGTGAGTTGGCGGGGGGTTGAGGGGGGGGGGGGGGGTTGGGGTTGGGGTTGTGTGGGTATGGGGTCACACACACATTCTTGAGCTACTCTTGCCCCTGAGTGGAATAGATGGAAATTCCTGCCCGTATAGATAGAAGCATAGAATCATGCATGTTATTGTTGCGCTGTGTGTTGGGCCACAGATGGTTCTTCGGCCCTAACTCCTCTAGTGTTCAACTGTGTAGTCCTTTAACTGGTCACTAGCTGCGCCGACTGTTCTGGAAGTGCATCTCCATCACTGAGTTGGATGCAGCACCCGTCTGGATGCGTTGACAACTGTCTGATGCGAAGTGAAGCAACTTCCGATGCGATACGATACAATACACCCCTGTTGCGATGCGGTGCGATTCGATACGACGCGATTTCATTCAACCCAGCGTGGTTCAACGCAATATGATGTGATGCAAAAGAATAGGATGGCATGCCGAATAGGACATTCTGTAGATTGTTTTATTTTATTTATTTGGTTCTTCTTAAGCAGGGCGGGAAATTGTAAATGAACTAAATGCAATTTTTGCTTCCCATATTTGTTTCCCCAGTACTGCAACTTGCTCAATCTCATTTATGCTGTTTATTTTTTACATCAGAAAACAATTTTTTACATCAGAAAACCACTTTGCTATGTCACAAACAAACCTTTTCGCAAGCCCTTTTATAGTGCAAAATAGAAACAAAAAAGTATCTGAGGGAAGATGAAATGAAACTGGGGCTTCTTAACCCAGCACTTCTGTCTTGTTCTGTCTGTAGTTGCACTCAGAACACCTCACAAAGTTGAACCGTTTACCTAAACTGTATGGATGCTCAGACTTCACAATGTGCTGGAACGACAGCAGACCACATCAGCCGCTGGCTGTTCCCCTCCTGGACCCCCCCCCCCCCCCCCCCCCCTTCTTCCGTCTCCTCCCACCCTAGGACTGTTAAGTTCTCTCAATGGTGCAAGACGCCAGCAAACATAAATCCGTGACTTGTTTTAAAAGCCTGTCTGGGTGCTTAGGCCCAGTGTAAACAGTGAAGCTGCTCTTGTCTCAGTGGGTGGGGCCTCTGGGCCGGCGGCTCCAGGGAGGGCTCGGGCATGTCTGGGGGGGTGGTGGGGGGGTGGTGGGGGGGCCCCGACCCCTGTCCTCTGTCCTCAGACCCCTGTTCTCAATATTGCTGATGGGTCCAGGGGGAATGGGGAAGGTTAATGGCTGGAGGAGTTACACCTAGCAACCAGACTTGTTCAGTCGCCCTTCACTTAAGTTTCGTTTTTCTTCTTGTAGTTTGTATTTTAACTTAGTATAAAAAATTAAAAAAATTCTCAAGGGCCGTGCCAAGTGGGTATTTTAATACATTTTGTGTGGCATTTTTCTTTCAGATAAATACATTTATTCCGAAAAACGATATCCCCCCCTCAGGTTGGATGAAACATGTTTAACTTTCTTGTCTCGTGGAGTTTGATCCCTGTTACTCAATGACGTCTACAATCTGATTATCAGGCTTTTGAGTCCTTATTACCTTTATTAGTTCACTTCCACTAGACTTAAATGAGCTTCACACAACCCCAATGACTCTCGCACAACCCCAATGAAGTACTGAATAACACCTCCCTCTCCCTCTCTCTCTGCAGTGGCCCACTGTGCCTCGTCCAGACAGATCATCTCCCACTGGAAGAACTGCACGCGGCACGACTGTCCTGTCTGCCTACCACTGAAGAACGCCAGCGACAAGAGGACCCAGCAGCGTGAGTAACCCTGACTGAGAATACTCAGTCCAGCTATGTTACCACGGGTAACAACCATACTACACCAGCAGGGAGAGAAGACTAGTGACCAGCAGGTAGACGGGACTAGTGACCAGCAGGTAGATGGAACTAGTGACCAGCAGGTAGACAGGACTAGTGACCAGCAGGTAGACAGGACTAGTGACCAGCAGGTAGACAGGACTAGTGACCAGCAGGTAGACAGGACTAGTGACCAGCAGGTAGACAGGACTAGTGACCAGCAGGTAGACAGGACTACTGACCAGCAGGTAGACAGGACTACTGACCAGCAGGTACACAGCACCAGTGACCAGCAGGTAGACAGGACTAGTGACCAGCAGGTAGACAGGACTACTGACCAACAGGTAGACAGCACCAGTGATGGAGGATAGACACTGTGACAGACACTGTGACAGACACTGTGACAGGGGACAGACACTGTGACAGACACTGTGACAGACACTGTGACAGACACTGTGACAGACACTGTGACAGGGGACAGACACTGTGACAGACACTGTGACAGACACTGTGACAGACACTGTGACAGACACTGTGACAGGGGGTAGACACTGTGACAGACACTGTGACAGACACTGTGACAGACACTGTGACAGACACTGTGACAGACACTGTGACAGACACTGTGACAGGGGATAGACACTGTGACAGACACTGTGACAGACACTGTGACAGACACTGTGACAGACACTGTGACAGACACTGTTACAGGGGATAGACACTGTGACAGACACTGTGACAGACACTGTGACAGACACTGTGACAGACACTGTGACAGACACTGTGACAGACACTGTGACAGACGATAGACACTGTGACAGACACTGTGACAGACGATAGACACTGTGACAGACACTGTGACAGACGATAGACACTGTGACAGACACTGTGACAGGGGATAGACACAGTGACAGACACTGTGACAGGGGATAGACACAGTGACAGACACAGTGACAGACACTGTGACAGGGGATAGACACAGTGACAGACACAGTGACAGACACTGTGACAGGGGATAGACACAGTGACAGACACTGTGACAGGGGATAGACACAGTGACAGACACTGTGACAGGGGATAGACACTGTGACAGACACTGTGACAGGGGATAGACACTGTGACAGACACAGTGACAGACACTGTGACAGACACTGTGACAGACACTGTGACAGACACAGTGACAGACACTGTGACAGGGGATAGACACAGTGACAGACACAGTGACAGACACTGTGACAGGGGATAGACACAGTGACAGACACTGTGACAGGGGATAGACACAGTGACAGACACTGTGACAGGGGATAGACACAGTGACAGACACTGTGACAGGGGATAGACACAGTGACAGACACTGTGACAGACAGGACAGGCCAGTGTGGCTGTGTTTGGTGTCCAGTGGCGCCACCTGCAGGTGGCTCTCCCTGCTCCCAGCCCTGCTCTGTACCGGCTCGCTGGCTGCGAAAAGCCGTCGCGTCCGAGTGGATTCCTGTGGATCGCTGGGGCCTGGTAACCAGACACCCGGGCAGGGGGGAGGGGTCCGCTCTCAGAGGCTGCGCTCTGATTGGCCGAAGGCCCCGTGACTGGTTTAAATGCCCCTGGAGAGGCAGCATGCTCCTGCTGTCAGCGCTCAGCCCTGAGGCCATGGAGCCCAGGGAAACCCCACTTACCTGCACATGTGGATTGAAACGTCAAATACGTATTTAGTCACAAAAATAAATATAGAAATGCATATATTTATAATGTTAGGATTTTTTTCAAAATTATTATTAGATTTTTTTTATTTATTATTAATTGCAATGTTTGAGGAAGTCGTTTTATCATCCAGTACAGATGAACAGGAAGGTAAACCTCTCTTCCTCCCTCTCTTCCTCCCTCTCTTCCTCCCTCTCTTCCTCCCTCTCTTCCTCCCTCTCTTCCTCCCTCCCTCCCTCCCTCCCTCCCTCCCTCCCTCCCTCCCTCCCTCCCTCCCTCCCTCCCTCCCTCCCTCCCTCCCTCCCTCCCTCCCTCCCTCCCTCCCTCCCTCCCTCCCTCCCTCCCTCCCTCCCTCCCTCCCTCCCTCCCTCCCTCCCTCCCTCCCTCCCTCCCTCCAGCCATGCTGGGCTCCCCGGGCGCCAGCCTGCAGGCCTCCCTCAGTGCGGTGGGCTCTGCTCCGCCCAGCGCCCCCTCCATCACCAGCACCACCCACATCGACCCCAGCTCCATGCAGAGGGCCTACGCAGCGCTGGGCCTGCCCTACGGGAACCAGTCCCCCGGGCAGCAGAACCCCCAGGGGGGGCCCCAGGGCCCCCAGCACCAGCAGCTGCGCTCCCTCAACTCACTAGGTACCGCACTTCCGTACTGTGCACACACACACACACACAAACTCAACGCGGTACCACACACGTACTCCACACACATACTTTCCACCTCTTTCTCAAACCCCTCATCTCTCTCCCTTTCTCTCTCTCTGTCTCTCTCTCCCTCTCTGTCTCTCTCTCTTTCTCCCTCTCTCTCTCTCTCTCTCTCTCTCTCTCTCTCTCTCTCTCTCTCTCTCTCTCTCTCTCTCTCTGTGTGTCTCTCTGTGTGTCTCTCAGGCACCAGCCAGATGAGCATGCCAGGAGGGATGGGCGTGTCGTCGGAGCAGGGCAGCATGCACTCAGACTCCCTCCCCTCGTCCCTCAACAAGTAAGTCTTCCAGCCACCAGAGGGCCCTCCAGCCTCTGCACGTCCTGTCAGAGGTCCTGCCCACTTGACGGCTTCTCTCAGCGCCCTCACTCACCAGAATTTTCCTCTCTCTCTCCTTACCCCTCTCTCTCTCTCCCTACCCCTCTCTCTCTCCCTCCCACCCTCTCTCTCCCCCCCCCCCCCCTCTCTCTCTCTCTCTCTCTCTCTCTCTCTCTCTCGTCCCCACAGTCAGCTGATGCCAGACGGGTCGGTGCCGGGCAGCATGGGGACGCTGCCGGCGGCCACGCCCTTGTCCTCCTCCGGGGTGAGGAAGGCGTGGCACGAGCACGTCACTCAGGACCTCCGCACTCACCTGGTGCACAAGCTGTGAGTACGCCCCCCCCGCCCCCCTGTCCTCTACCCCCCACCCCCACACCGTGACCTCTCCCAGGGCCCGCCTGACGTTTCTCTCCCCCCCCCCCCCCCCCCCTCCCCTCCTGTTCTCGTTCCGTCTCAGAGTACAAGCCATCTTCCCCACCCCGGACCCGGCCGCGCTGAAGGACAGGAGGATGGAGAACCTGGTGGCCTACGCCAGGAAGGTGGAGGGAGACATGTACGAGTCAGCCAACAGCAGGGTGGGGACCGCTTGTACACACACACACACACACACACACAGATGACACACATTAGAACGTCGCCAAACCACACGAGAAGCATCATGTCGTCAGACCGCGGATATCAATTCACTCGACGGTGCCTTTCAGCACAGGAAACGGTTAAGGGTTGAAACCCAAAAAAGAAATGCAAAATAAACGAACGTTCTCCTGTGCCCGTTCTAGGACGAGTACTACCACTTCCTGGCAGAGAAGATCTACAAGATCCAGAAGGAGCTGGAGGAGAAGAGGAGGTCTCGGCTGCAGAAACAGCCCGGCATGGCCCAGCCCGGCATGGCCCAGCCCAACGCCATGGGCCCCAATCAGGCCCCACGGCCAACCAGTAAGAGCCCCCCCCCCCCCCCCCCCCCAGCTCACTCTGGCCTATCACAACCTGCCCCTAGCTCGCCCTGCTGTTGTACACCAGAGGACCCAGCTGTAGGAGTCCCTGTGGAGAGCAAGTCTGTCTGTCCACTTGTTGAAAGGCCTGTTTGACTAACTCTCTCTCGCTGTCTCTCTCTCCCTCCCTCTCTCTCAGATGGACCGGTGCCTATGCCCAATGTGCCAAATCAACTCATGAACCGCATGCAGGTGTCCCAAGGTAAACCCCCCCCCCCCCTTTCTGAAACACACATGTCCCCACACGTCCTCAAACACACACTGTGACTCAAACAGGCGGGCAGGAGAGGGGTTGGGGGTAATAGGTTTGTTTCAACTAAGTTGATTATGCGCTGCAGGGGAGATTTAATTACGCCACCCGCCCACCTCTATTCCCGAGTGGTGTTAACCCACTGCTGAATGTGTGTGTCCCACAGGACTGAATCAGTTCAACCCCATGGCCATGCAGATGTCCCAGGCACCCATGGGGGCGCGGGCCGCCTCCCCCATGACCCACCCCCAGCAAATCAGCATGGGCTCAGTCCCAGCGGTGAGACCTCCATCCTCCCTCCTCCTGTCTCTCTCTCTCATCCTCCCTCCTCCTGTCTCTCTCTCTCATCCTCCCTCCTCCTGTCTCTCTCTCTCATCCTCCCTCCTCCTGTCTCTCTCTCTCATCCTCCCTCCTCCTGTCTCTCTCTCTCATCCTCCCTCCTCCTGTCTCTCTCTCTCATCCTCCCTCCTCCTGTCTCTCTCTCATCCTCCCTCCTCCTGTCTCTCTCTCTCATCCTCCCTCCTCCTGTCTCTCTCTCTCATCCTCCCTCCTCCTGTCTCTCCCTCTCATCCTCCCTCCTCCTGTCTTTCTCTCTCATCCTCCCTCCTCCTGTCTCTCTCTCTCCTCTCTCTCTCCCCCTCCCTCTCTCTGTCTCTCTCTCCCTCTCTCTCTCCTCTCTCACTCTCCCTCCCTCCTAACCCTCTCAGCATTAGAAGTGTTTGTATCCTGTCATTGATTTATTCCCCCCCCCCCCTCTCTCCCCCGTCCCCCCAGATGGGCATGTCCCCCTCCAGGATGCCCCAGTCCCAAGGCATGATGGGGGCTCATCCCAACAGCATGGTGGGCCAGACAGCCAACCAGGGCCAGTTCCTGCCCCAGAGCCAGTTCCCCCCCGCGGGGGGCGGGGGCACCAACGTCAATCCCGGCCAGCCGTCGGCCCAGGCAGCTGTCACTCAGGTGAGGAGGCGGGGCCTAGCCCAGTCGAACCCCGGAAGTCGTCTGCGCGGGGTTCACTCCCCCCCCCCCCCCCCTGAGGACGCTGTCTGCGCTTTTGTGTTCATGTCTGAGAGAGCTCTAACCAATCGTGTCCTGTGCCCCCCTCCTCCCTCCTCCTCCTCCCCCCCCCCCCCCCCCCCCCCCCTGCAGCAAAACTCTAGCCTCCCCTTGAACGCGCTCAGCTCCCTGGGTCCCCAGCTGGCCCCGCCCCCCCTCCGCGCCACCCCGCCGCCGCCCGCCTCCGCCCTGCAGCACCACGCCCCGCCCGCGCCCCCCCAGGCCCAGCCCGCCACCCCCGCCGGCTGCGGGCCCGGCTCCACCCCCACCCACGGCCCCCCCTCCGCCTCCGCCCTGGGCACGCCTCCCCCCGCCCCCTCCCGGCCGCACACGCCCCTGCAGCCCCAGGCGGAGCCCCAGGCGGGCCAGAGCCTGCCTCAGCTCCCCAGGACACCGGTGAGACACCCCCCCCCCCCCTGCTTTCCCATAACCCAGCCCACACCTGGTTCCATTCACTGACACGACTCGCATTCCTATTTGAAAGTGATTTCGAGTGTCCGGGTCCTGAAACAAGGCGGTTTTTCCGGTTTCACTCCCGCCTCAGCTTTCTGATCCGACGGTGCGCCTAATATCTCTCTCTCCCCCCCTCCCTCCCTCCGTCTCTTCTCTCTCCATTCCCCCCCTCTCCTCTCTCCCTTCACCCCTGCCCTCCATCCCCTCTCTCCCTCCACCTCCTCTCTCCCTCCACCTCCTCTCTCCCTCCACCTCCTCTCTCCCTCCACCTCCTCTCTCCCTCCACCTCCTCTCTCCCTCCACCTCCTCTCTCCCTCCACCTCCTCTCTCCCTCCACCTCCTCTCTCCCTCCACCTCCTCTCTCCCTCCACCTCCTCTCTCCCTCCACCCCCTCTCTCCCTCCACCCCCCCCCCCAGCTGTCCCAGGGTCCGGTGGGCAGCGTGGAGCACCGTTTGCCCACCCCGGGCTCCGTGGCGGAGGTCCACTCCCAGCAGGCCCTGCCCGGGGCCAAGGATGAGCAGCTGAAGGACGAGGACGAGGAGGAGGAAGAGGAGGAGCGCGGCAGCGGCTCAGGGAAGAAGCAGGCCGACTTCAAAATGGAGGTAAGGGCGTGGCGTTTACGGGGAAAAGTCAAGCAAGTATTCTGTTAAATGCAATTTCGATAGATGGAAGAGATAGGATTGGTATTAAGTCATTATTTCAAAAGCAGCAATAATAATAATACATTTTATTTATATATTTATTAAAAAGCCACAATACTCCAACTAAACTGGGCCCTTCTCTAACCCCCCCCCCCCCACACACACACACACACACACACAGGATGAAGATACCAAACCCCTGTCTGTGAAGAAGGAGGAGCCAGACAGGCCGGAACCAAAGCAGGAGCCTATGGACGTGGAGGACAGGAAGTCGACGGACGCGGAGGACAGGAAGTCGACGGACGCGGAGGACAGGAAGCCTGCCGTGAAGACTGAACCCAAAGAGGAGGATGAGGGCGGGGCCAACGGCACAGTGGCCTCCACCTCCCCCACCCAGAACCGCAAGAAAAGTAAGACGACACACACACACGTACACACACGCACACACACGTACGCGCGCACGCACACACACACACACACACACACACGCCCCCCTGGGGGTGTCCTATAAAGGCCGAGGCCAGGTTCTCTGTGCTCATGTCTAACCTCCAGCCTGTCCCCCCCCCCCCCCCAAGTCTTCAAGCCTGAGGAGCTGCGGCAGGCCCTCATGCCCACCCTGGAGGCTCTGTACCGCCAGGACCCCGAGTCCCTGCCCTTCAGACAGCCGGTGGACCCCATGCTGCTGGGTATCCCGGTGAGGACACACACACACAGGCTGAGATACACACACACACGTAGATACCCGTGTGCACCGACGCACGCTTCCATCCCCGCCGACGTGGCGTGTCAGAGATCGACACGCAGTGAGCTGCCGTGCGTCGGCGTTCCTGGACCCTTCGGACGTGGTGTTCACCCTCCCCCCTCCTCCCCCCCACCAGGACTACTTTGACATCGTGAAGACCCCCATGGACCTGTCCAGCATCAAGCGGAAGCTGGACACGGGCCAGTACCAGGAGCCCTGGCAGTACGTGGACGACATCTGGCTCATGTTCAACAACGCCTGGCTGTACAACCGCAAGACGTCGCGCGTCTACAAGTACTGCTCCAAGCTGGCCGAGGTGTTCGAGCAGGAGATCGACCCCGTCATGCAGGGCCTGGGCTACTGCTGCGGGCGGAAGGTGAGGGACGGAGAAGGGGGGAGGGAGGGAGGGATGTGTGTACATTTCAGCCGTAGGAAGAACCTATAAGAGTGCTTAGATGCGCCAGTAGCCAAACATGCCTACACCCCTAATCCTAGATATGTTCCAACTGTGTGTGTGTGTGTGTGTGTGTGTGTGTGCCCCCTACCCCCAGTATGAGTTTTCCCCCCAGACCCTGTGCTGCTACGGCAAACAGCTCTGCACCATCTCCAGGGACGGTACCTACTACAGCTACCAGAACAGGTGAGACCTGGGGAGAGGGGAGGGGAGGGGGGGGAGGGTTGAGTCGAGGCCACAGAGGACCTGTCCCTCAACAGCTGAGATAAATAAACCAACGCCATGTGCTTAGAAAGGACCCCTACCCCTCCTCCCGTGACACAGCCAGGACAGCGGCCCATGCAGCCGTCCGGACCCCCGGCCAGCTCCGGAGCTTGTGCCCCCCCCCCAGGCCCCCAGTAGCAGCTCCACTGCACCCCCCTCTGGTCACTGAAGGCTGCTGCAACCCTCATCTCCGCTAGGGCGCATGGCAGCTCCACGTGGTTCTATCCAGGCTGTTACAGTCTGGCTGTCAGTGACCCTACTCCAGACAGGGAGATATTTAGGAAAAGATGTACTTATCTTTTATTCTTTTAAGTAAATGCATCAGTCTGGATGGAAGGACATGGGTTCCATTCCCAGTGGCCAGTGGCAGGTTCTACCTAAGTCAGTAGTACTTTACTCAGTAGTAGCTGCAGTAAGGCGCCTGTACCCGGATGGCTAGGGCTTCTCTCTTCACCTTAGCGTCCCACACACCGTTTGATACAGGGTTGTGCGCTTTGTCCATTACTGTCTACAACGTTAGCAGGACTAGAGCTATTTGGTTGCCATTGCCTGATCAATGCAAGATTTGGGGTGTGAACTGGTTAAAAATGCGTGTCTCATGGCCAATGCGTGAGAGTTGGCAGCCCTGTGAAAAGGTGTATAGCCTACTTTACAGTTGAATATTAGCTGATATTTAACTATGTACATTTAACCGATACAAATGCTGCTAATGCTTGCTGGGTACACAGCTACCGACGCTAGCTAGCTAGAAACATCAACACAGATTTTTTTTTTAATAAAATGATGCATCTTTACCCAGACAAGTGTCTACCTGTCACCTCTACCCTGCTCCTGTCACCTCTACCTGTCACTTCTACCCTGCTCCTGTCACCTCTACCCTGCTCCTGTCACCTCTACCCTGCTCCTGTCACCTCTACCCTGCTCCTGTCACCTCTACCCTGCTCCTGTCACCTTTACCTGTCACCTCTACCCTGCTCCTGTCACCTCTACCCTGCTCCTGTCACCTTTACCTGTCACCTCTACCCTGCTCCTGTCACCTTTACCTGTCACCTCTACCCTGCTCCTGTCACCTCTACCCTGCTCCTGTCACCTCTACCCTGCTCCTGTCACCTCTACCCTGCTCCTGTCACTTCTACCTGTCACTTCTACCCTGCTCCTGTCACCTCTACCCTGCTCCTGTCACCTCTACCCTGCTCCTGTCACCTCTACCCTGCTCCTGTCACCTCTACCTGTCACCTCTACCCTGCTCCTGTCACCTCTACCCTGCTCCTGTCTCCTCTACCCTGCTCCTGTCACCTCTACCCTGCTCCTGTCACCTCTACCCTGCTCCTGTCACCTTTACCTGTCACCTCTACCCTGCTCCTGTCACCTTTACCTGTCACCTCTACCCTGCTCCTGTCACCTCTACCCTGCTCCTGTCACTTCTACCTGTCACCTCTACCCTGCTCCTGTCACCTCTACCCTGCTCCTGTCACCTCTACCCTGCTCCTGTCACCTCTACCTGTCACTTCTACCCTGCTCCTGTCACCTCTACCCTGCTCCTGTCACCTCTACCCTGCTCCTGTCACTTCTACCCTGCTCCTGTCACCTCTACCTGTCACCTCTACCCTGCTCCTGTCTCCTCTACCCTGCTCCTGTCACCTCTACCCTGCTCCTGTCACCTCTACCCTGCTCCTGTCACCTCTACCCTGCTCCTGTCACCTCTACCCTGCTCCTGTCACCTTTACCTGTCACCTCTACCCTGCTCCTGTCACCTTTACCTGTCACCTCTACCCTGCTCCTGTCACCTTTACCTGTCACCTCTACCCTGCTCCTGTCACCTCTACCCTGCTCCTGTCACCTTTACCCTGCTCCTGTCACCTCTACCTGTCACCTTTACCCTGCTCCTGTCACCTCTACCTGTCACTTCTACCCTGCTCCTGTCACCTCTACCTGTCACCTACCCTGCTCCTGTCACCTCTACCCTGCTCCTGTCACCTCTACCTGTCACCTCTACCCTGCTCCTGTCACCTCTACCTGTCACCTCTACCTGTCACCTCTACCCTGCTCCTGTCACCTCTACCCTGCTCCTGTCACCTTTACCTGTCACCTCTACCCTGCTCCTGTCACCTCTACCCTGCTCCTGTCACCTCTACCCTGCTCCTGTCACCTCTACCCTGCTCCTGTCACTTCTACCTGTCACGTCTACCTGTCACTTCTACCTGTCACTTCTACCTGTCACTTCTACCTCTCACCTCTACCTGTCACCTCTACCTGTCACCTCTATCCTGCTCCTGTCACCTCTATCCTGCTCCTGTCACCTCTATCCTGCTCCTGTCACCTCTATCCTGCTCCTGTCACCTCTACCCTGCTCCTGTCACCTCTACCTGTCACCTCTACCTGTCACTTTTACCCTGCTCCTGTCACCTCTACCTGTCACCTCTACCTGTCACCTCTACCCTGCTCCTGTCACCTCTACCTGTCACCTCTACCCTGCTCCTGTCACCTCTACCTGTCACCTCTACCCTGCTCCTGTCACCTCTACCTGTCACCTCTACCTGTCACCTCTACCTTGCTCCTGTCACCTCTACCTGTCACCTCTACCCTGCTCCTGTCACTTCTACCCTGCTCCTGTCACTTCTACCTGTCACCTCTACCTGTCACCTCTATCCTGCTCCTGTCACCTCTACCCTGCTCCTGTCACCTCTACCCTGCTCCTGTCACCTCTACCTGTCACCTCTACCTGTCACCTCTACCTGTCACCTCTACCCTGCTCCTGTCACCTCTACCCTGCTCCTGTCACTTCTACCTGTCACCTCTACCTGTCACCTCTATCCTGCTCCTGTCACCTCTACCCTGCTCCTGTCACCTCTACCCTGCTCCTGTCACCTCTACCTGTCACCTCTACCTGTCACCTCTACCTGTCACCTCTACCCTGCTCCTGTCACCTCTACCCTGCTCCTGTCACCTCTACCTGTCACCTCTACCCTGCCCCTATGACCTCCTGCTACAGTGTGTGCCGGCTGCAGCTCACCCTAACATGTCCTTGTCGCCGACAGGTACCACTTCTGTGAGAAGTGCTTCAACGAGATCCAGGGAAACAGTGTCACCCTGGGTGATGACCCTGCACAGCCACAGACGTGAGTACACCCACCAAGCCACAACCTGGACTTGTCTACTTCAGCCTGGCTCTGCTGGGTGAGGTTGTGTGAGGAGTTGCAGCCTGGTTCTGAGTGTTGGATGGGTGGGGCTTCCATTTTTTGGGGAGCACCCCCGGTTATGGTGACACAGTCTTAAAGGCGGATAAAAGCGTCTTCCAAATGAATAACAAGTCAAATATGAATGAAACGAAAAACACAGTAGAGCTCGGTGTTTGAATGACTTCAAGTAGCACATTTCGAGTACTTATCAGACCCAGTTCTGGGGCTGTTGTTCCCTTGGTGGGCGTCGTGCTCCGGTCATCTGCTGTACTAAGTCCCTCTCTGGTCCTCTCTGCCTGCAGGATGATCTGCAAAGACCAGTTTGAGAAGAAGAAGAACGACATGTTGGACCCTGAGCCGTGAGTGTTGTCATGACTCCTGCGCATGTGGATGGGCTTCTCCTGGTGGAGAAGGCGGAACCGGATGAAACACTCGCGTCTTAAACCTGATGTTCTCTCTCTCTCCTCCTCCCTCCCTCTCTGACCCTTCCTTCCCTCCGCCCTCCTCCAGGTTTGTTGAATGTAAGGACTGTGGAAGGAAGATGCACCAGATCTGCGTGCTGCACTATGACGTCATCTGGCCGTCGGGGTTAGTGCCACCCTCTCTCTTCTCTCTCTCTTCTCTCTCTCTCTCTCTCGCTCTCTCTCTCGCTCTTTCGCTCTTTTCTTGTCCCTCCCTCTCAGTCTTGCGATCCTAAGTGTAGCCGACTCGGATCTGTGTTTTGAAAGATGAGTAAGCTGCAGGGTTTTGACGGTCTCTCCCGTGGTCTCTCTCCAGCTTCATCTGTGACAACTGTCTGAAGAAGTCGGGCAAGACGAGAAAGGAGAACAAGTTTGCAGCCAAGAGTGAGTCCGAGCCTCCGTCACTCTTCACAGCAACCCTCCCGTTAGACTCACAAACGAAACTTCATGATGATCATCCTACTCCTTGTTCAATGTGTGTGTGTGCCCCCTCCCCCCCAGGGTTGCAGACCACACGGCTGGGTATGTACATCGAGGACCGGGTGAACAAGTACCTGAAGAGGCAGAACCACCCGGAGGCGGGCGAGGTGTTTGTGCGGGTGGTGGCCAGCTCCGACAAGACGGTGGAGGTGAAGCCTGGCATGAGGGCCAGGTAACACGCCACGGAGGGGGGACACGCGTGTGGGACGTGTTCTGTTGGTCAACATGCAAGCAGTTAGCATGAAAAATAGCACGTGTTAGGTTTTATATATATCATTTTTCAAAGTAATTACAGTGCTGTGCAAATGTTTTTATTTATTTTTTTATTACCCATTTTATCTAAAGTGTAGCTTTGTTGTCTTCTGTATTTCTACTGCAGTATGAAAGGCCTGAGATTTTTGGGAGTTTAGTCTTTTAATTTCATTGTCTTCATTTTTTTTTTCATTTGTGCTTAAGTCTTGCACAGTACTGCACATATGTATATGATTTTTTTTAAATATTTTTTATTCTCAAATGGTACATAAATAACACAGACAAAATGGCGATACAAAAACAGTTGTTGTACATTAGATGTCTCGTGAACAGGTGCTACATTTCTATGTGCGTGTTCTTTGTGTGGAAGATCCATGTGTTGACCGCGTGTTCCTCCCCACCAGGTTTGTGGAGTCTGGGGAGATGATGGAGTCCTTCCCCTACAGGACCAAAGCCCTGTTTGCCTTTGAGGAGATCGACGGCGTGGACGTGTGTTTCTTCGGCATGCACGTCCAGGAGTACGGCTCCGAGTGCTCCTTCCCCAACACCAGGTAGGCCCCTCAGGCCCCGCCCCCTCAGGCCCCGCCCCCTCAGCCCCCCCCCCCCCGGCGAGCCGCGACCCAAATGCAGAAGCTCAGATTGGATCGCAGCCTCTTTCTCACGCTTGTCTTGTTCAAGCAGTCCGTTTCAGTATGAATCAAGACACGATGCGTGACATGAGACATCCGTGTCAAAAGTCAGGACCCATAGACTCCGCCCTGCCCCCTCAAAAAAAACACACACTCACAAGGATACTGCATTTCTACTGGCTGTTTTTGAGATACCCTGACCACGTCTCCCCCCCCTCCCTCCCTCCAGGCGGGTGTACATATCGTACCTGGACAGTATCCACTTCTTTAAGCCCCGCGGCTTGAGGACGGCCGTCTACCACGAGATCCTGATTGGCTACCTGGAGTACGTCAAGAAACTGGGGTAGGTCTTCAGAGCCACGCACGCACACACACACACACACACACACTGCACGTTTTCATTTAATGACATGTCATCAAATCAAAAGAATCCAAACGAACGCCTGCTAACAATGTCCCCCAGGTACGTGATGGGTCACATCTGGGCGTGCCCCCCCAGCGAGGGGGACGACTACATCTTCCACTGTCACCCCATGGACCAGAAGATCCCCAAGCCCAAGAGACTGCAGGAGTGGTACAAGAAGATGCTGGACAAGGCCTTCGCTGAGCGGATCCTGCACGACTACAAGGTGGGCCCCGCGGGGAACCCCGGGAGGGTCTGGCTGCGTGGCTGAAGGGGGGGGATCGTCGGGTGGAGTGCGTAGCACCGCAGCGACCTGGGTTCGAATCCGGCCCGGGTTATTTTCTGCACGTCTCTGTCTCTTTCCCTTCCCTTGTAAAACAAAGCATTAAAAAATACAATATCTGTGCTTAGTCACGGCTCAAAAGTCTTGGGCACAAATAAAGACAAATTACAAGAAAAAACAAAAGTGCTTTAAGAAATAACGAAGACTGCACTTTTATACTTCTGGACTTTTGCACAGCATTGTATTGAAACAGTCAACAAAAGTATTCATAAATAAATCATTGACGTGTGTGTGTGTGTGTGTGTGCAGGACATCTTCAAGCAGGCGACGGACGACCGCATCACCAGCGCCAACGAGCTGCCGTACTTTGAGGGCGACTTCTGGCCCAACGTGCTGGAGGAGAGCATCAAGGAGCTGGAGCAGGAGGAGGAGGAGCGCAAGAAGGAGGAGCACACGGCCTCCTGCGACACCCCGGAGGTGAGGACGGAGGGAGGGACCCTGGGAAGGACCCTGGGTGGGTGGGTGGGTGGGTGGAGGGAGAAAGAGGGGGTGGGATTGTTATGTATTAGTGGGAGTCAGGTGGCTGAGCGGGTAGAGCATCGGGCTAGTAATCTGAACGTCGTCAGTTCGATTCCCAGCCGGTGCACATGATGTTGTGTCCTTGGGCAAGGCACTTCACCTCTTGAAGACCACCTGAGACAATGTCCCTGTACTTACTGTAAGTCGCTCTGGATAAGAGCGTCTGCTAAATGACTAAATGTAAATGTATATATTGATACATAAGCTTAAGTATTTTAGAATACCATAATGATGACCCTGTCTGCACAGCAAGTGCCTGTAGCCCTCGGGGCCCTAAACAGAGCGGTTGCCCCCTTCCCCAGGGAGCCCAGGCCGACACCAAGAACGCCAAGAAGAAGAACAACAAGAAGACCAACAAGAACAAGAGCAGCGTGAGCCGGGCCAGTAAGAAGAAGCCGGGGATGCCCAACGTGGCCAACGACCTCTCCCAGAAGCTGTACGCCACCCTGGAGAAGCACAAGGAGGTAGGGGGCCGTAGCAGGGAGCCTGTTTTGGACTTGACATGCACACTGTTCTTCACCCCCCGGTTTGTAAGGTTTTTGAGTTCCAGCTTTTTCCTCACGCGCTCTTCTTTCCCCTCCTCTCCTCCCTCCTCCTCCCTTCCTCCCCAGGTGTTCTTTGTCATCCACCTGCATGCGGGCCCCAGCGTCAACACCCTGCCCCCCATCATGGACCCCGACCCCCTGCTGACGTGCGACCTGATGGACGGGCGCGACGCCTTCCTGACGCTGGCGCGGGACAAGCACTGGGAGTTCAGCTCGCTGCGGCGCTGCAAGTGGAGCTCCATGTGCATGCTGGTGGAGCTGCACAACCAGGGCCAGGACCGCTTCGTGTACACCTGCAACGAGTGCAAGCACCACGTGGAGACGCGCTGGCACTGCACTGTCTGCGAGGTGAGGAGGGGGATGAGGGAGGCTGAGAGGGGGAGGCTGAGAGGGGGAGGCTGAGAGGGTTATTGGTGGTATGAGGGGAGCAAACACTGTGTTCATTCTCTCTCACACACACACACACAGATGCACACAGACACAACTGCCTGTTGGTTGCGTCTTGCCGTAAAAACAGCCCCCGGTTTAAAAAACCCGTCCTCTCCCCTCCTCCAGGACTTCGACCTCTGCATCAACTGCTACAACGCCAAGGGCCACGAGCACCAGATGGTGAAGTGGGGCCTGGGCCTGGACGACGACAGCAGCAGCCAGGGCGGCGAGGCGTCCAAGTCCCCCCAGGAGAGCCGGCGCCTCAGCATCCAGCGCTGCATCCAGTCCCTGGTCCACGCCTGCCAGTGCCGCAACGCCAACTGCTCGCTGCCGTCGTGCCAGAAGATGAAGCGCGTGGTGCAGCACACCAAGGGCTGCAAGCGCAAGACCAACGGCGGCTGCCCCGTGTGCAAGCAGCTGATCGCCCTGTGCTGCTACCACGCCAAGCACTGCCAGGAGAACAAGTGCCCCGTGCCCTTCTGCCTCAACATCAAGCACAAGCTGAGGCAGCAGCAGCTGCAGCACCGCCTCCAGCAGGCGCAGATGATGCGGCGGAGGATGGCCACCATGGCGGGCCGAGGGGTGCCGCTGCCCTCGCCACCTACCTCAGCCGCCCCCGGCACGCCCACCTCAACCCAGCAGCCCGGTACCCCCCAGACCCCCCAGCCCCTGCCCGGCCAGCCCCCGGGGCCCCCCAACGCGGGCGGCATGGCGTCGGGCTTCCCCAACAACGGGCGCGGCGGCGGCGGCAGCCAGCCGCCCACGCCCGGCCCCCAGGGCAAGCCGGGGCCGCAGTCGTCCCCCCTCCATCAGCAGCAGTCGCCGCTGCCCAACATGCCCCCCCAGCAGCAGCCCCCCCAGCAGCACCAGGGGCCCCTGGCGGCCCACAAGGTGGCCATGCACATCGAGATGGTGGCCAAGGCCAAGCAGCAGCAGCAGCAACAGCAGCAGCAGCAGAACTACGCCATGAACGGGGTCCCCATGAACCACCCCCGAATGGGGGGGCCCATGCCTGGCCAGATGCAGATGATGGGGGGGCCCCGGGGCCCGCAGGTGATGCAGGCCATGCAGCAGGGTCAGTGGGGGCCGGGGATGCAGAGCCCCCTCCCGGGAGGCCCCCAGGTCCCCCCCCAGCAGGGCCCCCCCATGGTGCCCCAGCAGGCTCAGGGGGGCCCCGCCTCCCAGCAGGCGCAGCTCATGCAGAGGCCCATGATGCAGCAGCAGCCCCCGCCGCCCCAGCAGCAGGGCCTCCAGATGCCCGGGGCCATGCCCCCGCAGGGCCCCTCGCAGCCGGGGCCCCAGCAGCAGGGCATGCCGCGGATGCCGGGCAACATCGCGCCCAACGCCCTCCAGGACCTGCTGCGGACCCTCAAGTCGCCCAGCTCGCCCCAGCAGCAGCAGCAGGTCCTCAACATCCTCAAGTCCAACCCCCACCTCATGGCCGCCTTCATCAAGCAGAGGACAGCAAAGTACCAGGCCAGCCAGCCCCAGCAGCAGAGCCCCCAGCAGCAGAACCCCCAGGCCATGCTGGGGCCGCAGCCAGGCATGCAGGCCATGGTAGCCATGCAGCCAGGCGTGGGGGTACAGAGGCCGGGCATGCCTCCCCAGCAGCAGCAGGCCCCGCAGCAGCCGGGGCCCCAGGGCATGGCCCCCATGGGGCCCCAGGGCATGGCCCCCATGGGGCCCCAGGGCCAGCTGATGAACGGCAACCCCCAGCTGTACCGCCGGATGCAGCTCCGCATGCAGCAGATGCAGCAGGCGCAGCAGCAGCAGGCGCAGCAGCAGCAAGGAGGCATGCCCCCGGGCCAGTTCCCCCAGCAGCAGGGAGGAGCCAACTACACCCAGCTCCGCATGCAGCAGCAGATGATGCAGGGAAACGGGGGCCCCATGGGCCAGATCCCCCCCATGGCCCAGATGGGCCAGCCCGGCATGGGCATGGACGGCTCCCAGAACCTGCTGCAGCAGCGCATGATCCAGCAGCAGCAGCTGCTCAAGCAGCAGATGGGCTCCCCGGCCCAGGCCAATGCCATGAGCCCCCAGCCCCACATGCTCCAGGGCCAGCCCCAGGGAGGACCTCACCTGCCCGGCCAGGGCATGGGCGGCGTCCTGGGCAACCAGGTGCGCTCTCCGGCCCCGGTGCCGTCGCCGTGTCCTCCCTCGCAGCCGCCCCCGCATTCCAGCCCCTCGCCCCGCATCCAGCCCCAGCCCTCGCCCCAGCACGGAGCCCTCCACGCCGGCTCGCCCCACCCCGGCCTGGCCGGGCCCATGCAGGGCTCCATGGAGCAGGGACACCTGGGCGCCCCGGAGCAGAGCGCCATGCTGCCGCAGCTTAACACGCCGAGCCGAGGGGGGTTGAGCAGTGACATGGGTATGGTGGGCGACACCACGGGAGACACACTAGAGAAGTTTGTTGAAGGATTGTAGCATTTCACGACGTGAAGAAATGCCTTGTTCTGCGTTCTCACTGATAGCTTTTATACTGACTGGTGTAAAAAAATAAAATAAAAAACGTTTAAAAGAAATACAAAGAAATGAGTCAAATGAGGCCCATGGACTGTGAACGTTTCCCTTAAACCAAGGGACTGCTATTTCCTCCAACACCTGGAAGGACTTAAATAATTGCTGTTTAAAGAGGATTATTGAGACACAAAGAATATATTTTTTGGTTCAGACCAGCCATGAAAGAGTTTTGTCCTGGTCTTTTTGTTGTTTTTAATTTGTTTTTCTTTCATTATGCTCTGGTAAGGACCTTTTTTTATGAACCTCAAAACAAAAAAAAATGTTTCATTTTATTATTCAAAATCGTTTTTTTTTTTTTTTTTTTTTACCTTGTACCTTTGCAAAAATGAATAGCATTTTTTTGTGTTAAAAAGACTGTACAATAATTTGTCTGGTAACTCTTGCCAGATTTCGCCTCTCGCTCCCTCTCCATTCCTGGCTAATTTATTCTAATATACCATATTTGAAATGGACATGCCTTTGGGAAAGTGTCCTTTCCTTTTTGCGGGGTCTATGGATGATAAGGATATATGTATAGAACTAGCAGCTTTCACACAACCCAAACATACATGCAGTGCCGGTCCACAAAGACCCGCACACAAAGCTTGTCCTTTCACAGATGCCGGATTGTTACGTTTACTCGCCTGGAGGCAGCATTTCGGTCTCGCAGATGTTGAAAGATGAATTGCTTTTCTTTCCCCTTCAATCTAAAGTATTTCTCATGAAGAAGTTCCCTCTGAGTGCTGGGGTTTTCCTGTTAGACTGCTGGTTTGTGTCTGGAGAGAGTTCTGTGCATCCTATTTCCTCTTGCATTAAACTTGAATCGAGGGTGAGCTGTTCTCTAATGTAAATCATGCAGGTGGACAATACTGTAAATATGCAGAAAAGAAATGAAAGAAATCACTGTACAAACTGGTTAAATGACCCATTTCGTACTTATATACCATATTGTTAAATAAACTGTGTGAAACAGATTAATTCACTCTGGTCCATTTTGTGTTGGCATATGTTCTATAAAAAAAATTCGCCCGAATTTGTATATGATTTATTTATTTTTAAACGTCCCAATATAACGGTAACCTTTTGAGTTACAACTGCTGTCGTACACGTGATGTCAAAGTTAACAGGTTTAAACGCAATGGATTTTGTTACGGAGGTATTCGCTTCGAATTTGGTGAAGGAGTTGCTCATCTTTACGAGCTGCGTCGTGAAATTTATTTTTACGCCGGCAGTTGAGTTGCTACTCCTCTGACGACGTTGTTGTGCGACGCATAGAGGTCCTACTTGCGTCAGTTGCTGTCGCACATCTGTTAAGCGTGTGTAGAATAGGTCAAACGACCTCTCACTGTTTTAAAATGTCTCGGTGTCTCAAATTGTTTCAATTTGCTTTGGGTTCGTCTCAAAAGGCCAATTCAAGATTCCTGTCAACTGGACGAGGATTAGGCTGTAGGGTTGTAACTAGAACGTTTGCAGGAGGTAAGCCGAACAGTTTGCTGACTGTCTCATAACAGTGATGCAAGTAATATGATGCAAGATAGCTAGCTTGTTGACTACGTTGCAACAAACGCCACTCACCGTTTAATAAACCATCACAATTTAACGGGCCGAATGGTTGTCTGTGTTTGTGTAGCGATAACGTGTTTATAACATGAACCAAGATCGTTCTGAAGTTTAGCACTGACAGTAGTCCAGACTTGAAATTCGACTGCATGCTCGAACTCGTTTGTCCCTTCGTCTTCAGACGGCCCGGTAAGACAGCAGGAGAGATGGTCTAGACCCCGGTTATGGAGCCCCCGGCACACCGGCCTCACCCAGTGCTCCTTCTACAGCACCCAGGAGGCCGAGAAAGTCCCGGAGGAAGAGCCCCTGCACACGATTATTAGCGACACCGAGAGTGTAGCAGGTGATGTGTCGAGCAGTCCATATTATAATACTGTCCACCTCCAGCCGGTCGCTGAGTGGTTTTACAACGATAAATTGAGGAGATTGTGACGGAGTAGCGTTGTTTTTATCCAGGCTCGGCCTCCAAGCATGAGTTCCAGGCAGAGACGAAGAAGCTGTTGGATATTGTGGCCAGATCTCTCTACTCTGAGAAGGAGGTGGGTACCACTGGGACTAGCAGGTCAGGGAACCAGCACTTTAGCGTTATAGTGTAACGTAAAATACATTGTAGCTGACAAGGGTCATGGCTGAGACCAGCTCTGAATGATCAACCTATCCATACGGCGATAAATTCCATCCCAGTAATACCTTTTAGATAATCTATTGACCGACCCGACCCTCAGCAATGTTGTGGTCGTCTGGTTAGATACACACCAACTGTCGTGACTGTGACCAGGAAAAGCTCCCCACAGCTGGGTCTCCTCCCTCCGCATCCCCCAGGTGTTCATCCGCGAGCTCATCTCCAACGGCAGCGACGCCCTGGAGAAGCTGCGTCACAAGCTGATAACGGGAGGGGGCGACACGGCACCCATGGAGGTTCACCTGCAGACGGACCCCGTCAAGGGCACGTTCACCATCCAGGTATGCAACCCCAGGGAGTCAGGTGGCTGAACGGTGAGGGAGTCGGGCTAGTAATCAGAAGGTTGTTGGATCGATTCCCCGCCGTGCCAAATGACGTTGTGTCCTTGGGCAAGGCACTTCACCCTGCTTGCCTCGGGGGGAATGTCCCTGTACTTACTGTAAGTCGCTCTGGATAAGAGCGTCTGCTATATGACTAAAATGTAAATGTAACCCCAGTCACTCCACAACCACAGCAAACTTTTCACAGAGGAAACGGTTGTTGGGGTTCTTTTCCTGTGCATGTTTTGGTTGTCTAAGAATGTGTTTTTAATGGTTGTTTTGGATAAATCGGGCCAACTCAAGCTCTGAGTTGGGCTTAAACAGCAGGACATTGAAACACTACTGCGATGCTTCCATTTTATTACACAATCCTATATAACCAGAGGCGTTCTGACACCTGGTGGATAGAAAATGTACTGCAGCCATGTCACAGCAAACAGTCTTAAACATTTACTGTATGTTTCTTATAAATTGTCATACTTTTATCTTGATTGATTGATGGCAGAAGTAGCCCTAAAGTAGGAGAAAAGTCTTTCAAATTTCAGAAGACAGCTTGTTGCACCACGCCGACCTTCTTCCTTTCATAGTAGATGCAGCTACCATCTTGTTTCTCTCCAGGACACGGGGGTGGGCATGAGCCAGGAGGAGCTGGTGGCCAACCTGGGAACCATTGCCCGCTCTGGCTCCAAGGTATGAGCTCTCTCCCACCTGCTGCCCCTTCTCTTCTGTTTGGACATGTTCTCACATTCTGAGAGCGCATTAAACGTTGCTCCTACCTCCTCCCTCTCCCTCTCTTACCCCCCCCTCTCTCCCTCCTCACCCTCTCTCTCTCTCTGTCCCTCCCTCTCTTACCCCCCCTCTATCTCCCTCCTCACCCTCTCTCTCCTTCCTCACCCTCTCTCTCTCCTACCTCCCTCTCCTACCCCCCTCTCTCTCCATCTTCACCCTCTCTCTCCTACCTCTCTCTCCCTCCCCCCTCTCTCTCCCTCCTCACCCTCTCTCTCTCCTACCTCCCTCTCCCTCTCTTCCCTCCTCACCCTCTCTCTCCCTCCTCACCCTCTCTCTCCTACCTCCCTCTCCCTATCTTACCCCCCCTCTCTCTCCCTCCTCCCCCTCCCTCCCCCCAGGCGTTTCTGGACGCCCTGCAGAGCCAGGCAGAGGCCAGCAGCTCCATCATTGGTCAGTTTGGCGTGGGCTTCTACTCTGCCTTCATGGTGTCGGACCACGTGGATGTGTACTCCCAGTCTGCTGAACCAGGAGCACCCGGATACAAGTGGTCCTCCGACGGGTAGGAGAGCTGGGGGGGAGGGAGGAAAGAGAAGAGGGAGAGAGGGAGGGAAGAGAAGAGAAGAGGAGCGAGGGGGGGGGAGGGAGCGAGAGGGAGAGAGGGGGGGGAGAGGGAGAGGGGGGAGAAGGAGGGAGAGGGGGAGGAGGACATAAGAGGGAGAGGGGGATGGAGAGAGAGAGAGGGGGAGAAGGAGGGAGAGGGGAAGAGGGGGAGGAGGATATGAGAGGGAAACTATAAAAGGGAGAGGAGGCCCACATGTCCTGGCCAGTACAGCTTGGTCGAGTCGTGGATGAAGGAAAGTTCTGGAAAGCAGCCGAGTTTGACCCAAAGACCCTGAGCGTGACACTGGTCTGCCCCCCTCCGCAGGTCAGGGGTGTTTGAGATCGCCGAGGCCAGCGGAGTCCGACAGGGCACCAAGATCGTGCTGCACCTCAAGGACGACTGCAAGGAGTTCTCCACCGAGGACAGAGTCAAAGGTACACACAAACACACACACACAGTTCTTTATTCAGAAGCCAGCCATGCCTCGACTTGTGTAGCAACGAGCCAGTCACTTGAGGTGTATCAGAAGGTAGAAGTTGACAGTGTGTTTGTGTGTGTGTGTGTGTGTTCTGTTACAGAGGTGGTGACCAAGTACAGCAATTTTGTCAGTTTCCCCATCTTCCTCAACGGACGAAGGCTCAACACTCTCCAGGTGACCCGGCCGTTTCCTGTTCTGCTCCTCCACGTCCCGAAACCTTCCTTCTCTCTGTGGTTTCATGCATGGGCCACCGTAGCCGATCGATAACGGTTACCTTTGTGTCCTGTGCCGTTTCCTGTTGGAGCGCGAGCTTGTAAGCGGTGGATGTGACTAGATATCTGTTAGCATAGCTGTCGCTTTAGTAACAGATGGAAAGGAAACGTTTCCCCACTCCCCAGTTTCTTCAGAGCGATGTACATATGTTGTTTTTACGAACCGTGTGAAATGAAACCAGGACATGTTCTCAACTCCTTGTCTGGCATTGCCCCCCCCCCCTCCACACCCACCCACCCAGGCCCTGTGGATGATGGAGCCGAAGGAGATCAGCGAGTGGCAGCACGAGGAGTTCTACCGCTACGTGGCCCAGTCGTACGACCGGCCCCGCTACACGCTGCACTACCGCGCCGACGCCCCGCTCAACATCCGCAGCATCTTCTACGTCCCCGACGCGGTGCGTGCGCGGTGTTTGGTGTTTTTGTGTGCGTGTCGGGAAGTGAAACAGTGAGTGCGCTAGCTAGCTGGGTGAATTTGGACTTATGGAGTTCAGTGTGTGTGTGTGTGTGTGTGAGTGACTTACTGAGCATGCTACAATTGAAACCAGTCCTCGCTCGAAGAACATTTAGGTTCATAGTTTGTGTGTGTGTGTGTGAGCAGAAGCCGTCCATGTTCGACGTGAGCAGGGAGATGGGCTCCAGTGTGGCGCTGTACAGCCGGAAGGTTCTGATCCAGACCAAGGCCACCGACATCCTGCCCAAGTGGCTCCGCTTCCTCCGAGGTCAGCCCCCCTAAACCTGTACACTCACTGTGGGCACCCGGGCACCTGGGGGGCCTTGGCCCCCCTAAACCTGTACACTCACTGTGGGCACCCGGGCACCTGGGGGGCCTTGGCCCCCCTAAACCTGTACACTCACTAGGCCTGAGGGGGCCTAGGCCCCTTCACTTACATGTTCAGCCCTCCCCCCAAGATTTCTGATTGAAATGTAGATGTATATTTTTTGTGGCCCCCTCATTTTAAAAATGGACGACTCAAACGTAACATTCTGGCTACGTGTGTGTGTGTGTGTCCACAGGTGTGGTGGACAGCGAGGACATCCCGTTGAATCTGAGCAGAGAACTTCTTCAAGAAAGCAACCTCATCAGGTCGAAATCCACCCCCGTCACTCTCCCCCACTCACAACCAGCCAATCCCACTCCTTTGCTCAAGCCATCGCCTCCCCTCCCTCTCTCCTGACCCCTCCCTTACAGGAAGTTGAGGGACGTCCTCCAGCAGAGGATCATCCGCTTCCTGCTGGAGCAGAGCCGGAAGGATCCGGAAAAGTACGGCAAGTTCTTCGAGGACTACGGCCTGTTCATGCGGGAGGGCATCGTCACGTCCAACGAGCAGGACGTCAAGGTGGGGGGGGGGGGCGGACATTTTGTTTTCCGCTTCGCCAATCAGAATCAAAACTGAAGTGTTGATGCGTGTGTCTGGAGACAGTCGTATGAGGGACGGATTGAAATAAAGACTTTGACCCAGATCTACTTGGAACTGCAGAGTAGACTAAAACAGTGGACAAAAAAAAAGCTTCATTTGTCCTAAATGTTGAGTTTTACCTGTGTCACACTCCTCTCTCTCACACACACACACACACACACAATCCCCTCTCAACAGGAAGACATCGCCAAGCTGTTGAGGTACGAGTCGTCGGCGCTGCCGGCGGGCCAGCAGACCAACCTGACGGAGTACGGCAGCCGCATGAAGGCCGGCACGCGCAACATCTACTACCTGTGCGCCCCCAACCGGCACCTGGCCGAGCACTCGCCGTACTACGAGGCCATGAAGCAGAAGGACATGGAGGTGAGGCCTCACGCATCACACACACACATCACATAGTCATTTAGCAGACGCTCTTATCCAGAGCGACTTAGTCAGTACAGGGACACAAGGACACAACGTTATTTGGCACGGCGGGTAATTGATCGGGCAACCTTCTGATTCCTAGCCCGACTCCCTCACCGCTCAGCCATCAGACACATATCAGACATATATCACACATACACAACACAGTGAACTGTTATGGCTGACAGTTTCACTGCTCTTACTGTTTCTTCTTCTCTCTCTGTCTCTCGTCCAGGTGCTGTTCTGCTACGAGCAGTTTGATGAGCTCACCCTGCTGCACCTGCGCGACTTTGACAAGAAGAAGCTCATCTCCGTGGAGACCGACATCGTCGTCGACCACTATAAGGAGGAGAAATACCAGGATGTCAAGCCTGGTAAGACTGCACGCACACCTATACACACATAAGACTTTACACATCGTACTGTATGGTACGTGTTGTTCTTCAGGGCTGTCTCAGAACTCAACTGACACAGACACGGCTGTACAACTCAGTTCTCTTTCACTTCTCCCTCGCCCTCCCTCTCTCCCTCCCCCTTGCCGTCTCCCTCCCTCTCCCCTCCCTCCCTCTCTCCCTCTCTCTCCGTAGCGTCGGAGCGTCTAACAGAGGAGCAGGCAGAGGACCTGCTGGCCTGGATGAGGAACTCCCTGGGTCCTAGAGTCATCAACATCAAGGTGCAGTCTTGTACCTCCCTCTCTCTGTCGCTCTGGCTCCCTCTGGCTCGCATCATCTTCCTCACGCATGGCTCTTGGCGGACTGCTTGATCGGCGTGTCTCTCCCTCCCCCCTCAGGTGACCCCTCGCCTGGACACCCACCCAGCCATGATCACGGTGCTGGAGATGGGCGCCGCCCGACACTTCCTCCGCACCCAGCAGCTGGCGCGCACCCCGGAGGAGAGAGCCCAGATCCTGCAGCCCACCCTGGAGATCAACGCTGGGTAGGATCGGGGGGGGGGGGGGGAGGGACCTGGAGGGTGGATAGGGAGGGAGGACAGAGGAAGGGAAACAGAAAACGGTCAGACATTGAACCCGGGACTTTCTTGCCGGGCGCCATAACTGTCCCGGTCAGGAACGCTCACCCTCTCCCCTCTGTGTGTTTGTTTGCGCCTCAGACACGACCTGATCAAGAAGATGCACGCCCTGAAGGAGTCTGACTCTGAACTGGCTGGCCTGCTGCTGGAGCAGGTACACAGAGGCTTTGGAGACACACACACACACACACACACACCTGGCTGAGGAATGATATGATCGCACACAGGCATAGGTTGGATTCATGCCACAAACGTTATTGTTTTATGGCAGTTGAAAGTTTTGAACTTTGCCGACGGTGTTTTAAATCCAGCCATTGACTCGTGTCCTGGTCACGGGGTTGGGGCGGGTGGATTTGGGTTTCTTTTGTCACCAAGGTAACTTTTTCCACCCCCCGTCCCTCAGATCTACGACAACGCCATGATCGCTGCCGGCCTCAACGACGACCCCCGCCCCATGATCTCCCGCCTCAACGAGCTGCTGACCAAGGCTCTGGAGAAGCACTGAAACACACACACACACACACTCAGACTGCCAGGGCTGGCACCTAAAGCCTCTACACACACACACACACACGCTCCAAACGGCCCAGCCTGTCCTAACGATGCCGCTCGACCTTGTCCTGAATCCTGCTCATCCACCTGGCGTCGTACGCTAGCGTGCTCCGAGGAAAACGCCAGAGCGAGGAGGACCTTGACAGCCTCGATGCTGAGAACTTGTCGCTTCATTAGTGAACCCTGTACTCCGGCGCTAGATACGGTCATTTCTCGTGGCGTCAAATCTCTACAGCTCTTCTCTTTGTGTGTTTTTTGTTGAGTGTGTTTTTACGTGTTCAGAATGGTGGATCGTGGGACTGCAGGTTCACACAGCCGGGCCATTGACTGGGAAGGGGTGATCTTGTTGTGTACGGTGGCGTGTTTGCGCTTGAAAGTGAGACTGGTACAAGTGAATGGACTGGATTTCAAGTCATTGCTAACAGTTAAACCTGTTATAGCTCGTCCTTTTTTTTATTTCTGCATACTTTTTGGCTTTTGTCATTTGTGTTTGTCTTTTGTACCACTTTGGCCTAATTTGTTTGGAGAAAACTCAACGTTCCCCTGGTTTTGACAGGTATAGACACAACTTGTAGATGTATAACATTGAAACCATGCTATGGATTCAACTTCATCAGACATTTATCATCCTATTAGTGTAAAGTTCAGTGCCCCCAACATTCATCAGTTCAACACGTTTTGAATTATATCCAAGCATGTGACCTGGGGTCCTGATTGTCAGGTATGATTTAGGTGATTGTGAATAAAATATTTACTGTACCTAATAGCCTTTTTCTGCAACAAGAAAAAAAATACCACCCACATTAGAAAACACCTATGCTGTTGACTCCACCAGGGGCCCACCTCAGAGGGGGGCCACGTCAGAGGGGGCCACGTCAGAGGGGGCCCAGTCAGAGGGGGCCCAGTCAACTGTCCCCCTAACCCTACAAGAGGCTTGTTCACAAGTCCTCCGTTTATACTCGAGAGGCATGTGTTTTTGATGCTTAGACTCTTCATATAAAACCCCTTTTAAAGGTTCTGCATCAGACCCCTGCTAGTTCCTCTCCCCCCACACCAGAGTGGTAAATGAAACACGACTCACAACAGGATTTTTGAAAATACAATTTACTGCGTTTGAGGTGCACGCATCGTAGTCCACAGTGACGAACAACATTCCAGACTTGATCTTCCAGTAGATTCATTGCGAATCCGTTGTCAGGATACTAGCTAGCGTCATTTGTACCCATTTGCATAGCACTTGTTTTTCAAAATGCAAAAAAACAAAAAAACAAAGTTCTGACAAAAGGAGTTGCCGGCGTCCCAGCGCCTGTCATTCCCATGTGACCTGCCGTCGCCGGGTTGGGAGACACTCCTGGACCAGTCTCGTCCCCACCTCCAGGACCCCTGGCTGGGCAGGACCGGCGTGGGTCTCCCCCTGGCAGCAGCTTCCTCCTGGGAGCAGGAGCCAGCCTGGGCAGGGAGGGAGGGAGGCGCCATCAGGACAGCTTGTCGATGTTGGCCAGGAAGCGCTGGGCCCACCACTCGTCCAGATCCAGAGGCACAAAGTCTGGGGAGAGGAGGGGATGTTACAGTCCTGATGCCTGTCCCAACCTGGAACAGTCGAGGTGGTGTGTCGAGGGGAATGTTAGTAGGAGGTGGTGGGGGGTGAGTGTTAGGAGGGGGTGAGTGTTAGGAGGGGGTGAGTGTTAGGAGGAGGTGAATGTAAGGAGGTGGTGGGTGTTGGGGGGGGGGGAGTATTAGGAGGGGATGGACCAGATCCGAATGTTCCTCTCACCCTTCATGTGGGGGCTGGGGGCGGTCTCTGTGTAGTGGACTGGGCCCTGGGCTTCCTGAGCCTGACCTGGACCTTCCTCCACCTGCTGCACTACCTCCTGCCAGGCTACACAAACACACAAACACACTGTTATACAACTGCACAGCCTGAAAATGAGCAGCTGTGTGGACAAATGACCTAGATATACTCAAACTGAAAACCTCCCCTTCATTTCAAAAGAGTTAAGACGAGACTAGACATAAAACAGCCATTGGATAATGTTAGGATAGTCGACAGCCTATGTGAGAACCAGACAGATCCTGAAAGCTTTGACCAATGGTAGGCCAGTTTGGTGCTGCCACACTTATTACCCAGTTAAAAGTCAGGGGGCAAACTCTACAAAGTTAGCTGCCTTTGTTAAACGCCAAGATTTCAAATATTGCTTTCTGTGGCAATAAGTCACGTGTGGTATTTGTTCTGTACAACGTGATTAACATTCTTATCTCAGGTGCCTGGCGCCTCTGTATTAACACAATTAAATACATTGATTTATTACTCAATTGCGGGGATGTGTGTGAGTGAAAAAATATAAAGATAAGGGTCAGAAAGAGAGAGACATCCTGATTGAGACCGAAATATAGAGAGATTGAGACAGAGACAGATATAGAGACAGAGGAGGGATACACAGAGACTAGGAGAGAGAGAGAGAGACCTTTAGGCCTTGACTGCTCCCAGTAAGGTGATTTAGTGAATGTTCCACTCTGACCAGCATTCACCAATACCCAAGCGACACACTAGCTCAACAGGAATGAATGAACAAGCTTAACAAAGACTTGTATAGCCTAGTGAGTCAAAGAGGTGATTGGATGTTCAGAATACACTGCTACTCTACAGTTAACTAGGTCACTGTTCAGAACTCTACCAGACAACAAAACCTACCCTTTGGGTCACATCTTTGTTATCATTACCCCTCTCCCAGGCCTCTAGACTACAAACGACAATAACCCACAATTCAATGGCTTTGGTAGACCGCAACACAGTTGTTTAACTTGTGCTTTTATATTATCCTGCAAAAGGGTGTATGAAGCAGCTATCTTCCTGCTCTGTGCCTATCAGTCCCGGTTCAGCTGTGGCGCTTTGGAGGGTGTGCAGCGTGATATTATTAATTGTACTCCTATATAGCGGGACAAGTTATCCCTTATTTCTCTGCGTGGTTGAAATGCGTAATACATACAAGGTGTTTCGTGAGAGCGTGATGAATGACTGAAATGCGTGAGTCCCACAGCGAATGCGTGGAGACTTGAGCCCTGAATATATAGTAGGCTTGTATGATGCCAGTAGACCCCAGAACACGAATATTTGTCTTACCTGCATTCACAAACGTTACGTTCTCCTCATGTGCAGCCGTGAAGCCGTCGGACTGTGTGTGTACCTGCACAGCTGGCGGCGGGTGATGCTTCTTTCCGTTCAGACGGTTAAATACAAGTTTAGGGGAAGGGATGCTGGGTAAAGACAAACACAAAACCAAACCAAGTTATTTTGCAGACAAGATTGGCATTTTAGCCAAATATATGCGACTTCATTAATCAGCAGCAGACTACTTAACTAATATTGCAAAATATTTACGCAATAGGTTTTAGCCTACGCTTTGACTTCTGAGCAAGCAGTGACTGAGCAAACTGAACCCCCGTTATTGACAACTAGAGAAAAACTGTTTGTATGATAAATATAGGCTGAATCATTTCCCACGTTTATTCCGAGATGGACTATTGCCCCGCTACCGGGCATCTGGCTCGTATGAGAGAGACAAGTCTATTGACAGTCTATGGACACATCATCAAAGACACTGTCTAAAAACTGTTAGGCCTACCAGTTTATCCAAAAAGTAATGTTATATTTAGGTCGAAAATACTCGTCCCACAAGGTAAGATCGCAACAACTGCGGTTCACTAGGTCAGAGTACTATCCTATACAGCCTATTATAGCACGAGGTTGGAATACTGCAACACCGGCATGACCAAGCTTGCTTTGAGACTCGCTTGTAACCTTCCCCCCTTAGATCAAGGTCATCTTACATTTAGGCTCAATGACACAGGTACCAGCGGTGGCATAGGCCTTTGCGGCTTGGATGGCACGGTATTTGGATTTCATTATCAATGCTTGCCAAACTTTTTAGCAAAGTAGCCCTGCCAGCAAATGGAGCGTCACTGGAACGTAAGACCATGTGAATGTTAAAGTGCTTACTACAATGTAGCTAGCATGTCATATCGTCATATTATAAAAGGACATAGAATACTTACTCGGCAACAATCCAAGGCGTTTGTTTGTGCTTGAATTCGTTGATTTTGTTGTCAATCGGCTGCGTAGGACCTTGTAACAGACAATGATTTGAGACATATTGCTCATAACAAATGTACTGCGTTAATAATAATAAATCGTAACAGCAGAGCAATAGGCTACTGATAAGTATTTTGTATGCACGTGGGGGTGTGCACAAGAGGTCACTTTGACGTGCGTGCGGCTTGTGGGTTGGAGGCTCACCTGTTCGTCGCTGTGTAACGAGTTTGCTGGGGCCTTTGGTAATTGTGTACATCATGCGCCGGCAAATTCCAAATAAAACTCAGTCCCAGTATTGTGTCCAATGTGCTTAGGTTCGGTGGTGCTTTGTTTAGGCAATGGTGTTAAGGAACCAAAAACACTTCCAATAGTAAATGCAATAAAAAAATCTTCCAAATGTCAAAATCCACGGGGACATCAGTGCAGTCTTCTTCCCGTCATGTACAGATATGTTCAAAGTTGTTTTAGCATTTCAACTCAATCTAATTTGCAGTTATAGGGCAAAACTCCTTGATACCCTACCACGCAACATTACCATAAAGCATTCTCTCTGCATAAAAGTCAACCTAAATGAGTGCGCATCTTTAAAAAAAATCAAGGTTTATCTTTTTTTGCTACGTCGCTTGGCCCTGTACTCACTGACCTCTTCATTCAATCCGTTCGGTGAGTAGGCAAGTTTGGTCCTTGGCTGGCTCTTATGAGGCAGTACAATGTCATACGTGATGAAACAGGGTTGTCATTCACATAGCCACCCTACGCACACCGTGAACACGGAATAGTCCAGTTGACGTCGCGACACGCCTCCCTCCGCCCTTAAAGGGACAGAGACCGTTGTAAAGTCCCCTTGTGGATATGAAGTTTTTCGCCTTCTTTTATCCTCAGACTAGATGTCAAAGACTAACCTGTCCCATCGGCATGAACCTTGAAGTCTGATATAGACAGTAGGACTCGCCCACAGTGACCTTTTAACACAACCAATTTACTACCCCATCACAAATCAAAACCTGTATGCCCACTTATTCAAACACCACTGCACACAGATAAGGGCATGGAGGATGATGATTTTTTTATTCAATTTACATCCGACCTTTGCATTTTTTCTTACATCCCTGTAGGCTTGTGTTTCAACAATTAATAAAGATCAATGTTACATCTGAGTCCTAAATTTAGATCTTGTTTGAGGTATCAGAATATGTATGCTCGTAATAAATGTGTATTTGGAGGTTCTTAGGCCAAGAGAGGTGTCATGGTAGTACTGCTGGTAGGTAGTAAGTCAGAAAGGCAGAAAGTTTGAGTTTGGAGACTCCAAATTGAGATACCTTGCATCTCTGATCCGGTATGAGTCGGACCATATACAGAAGTGAGAAGTTTCTTTACTTTAATCCCGATGGGGCCTTTACGTCCCAATGTAAAGATACACGCAGTACAATCTATGTCTCAAGGGAAACACCTGGTCTTACTCTGATGACAAAGTGATGCCTGTTTTATGAGTGTGTGTGTGTGTGTGTGTGTGTACACCTGACTCAGTAATGAGGATCACAGTCTTCCATCAGGCTGTCTGTGATGTAGCTGATCTTCAGAGCTTCCTGGTAGAACTGCTTCTCCAGAGCAGTGTTGACTGTCCAGCCCACCACCTCCACCCCTCTCTGGGCCCAGTACTGCACGTAATCCCTGGAGGGGGAGAAGAGGGAAGACAAGGAAACCACAAGAGGAGTCATAAGCAGCGGTGTAGCCCCTAAACCAAGCTCTGGTCTTGGAAATGAAGAGAGATGACCACCGGGATATAAACCATCCATGTGCCATCTTCATTTTTAATTATAATGTGTTACCCTCATGTCCAATTCTATTTGATATGTTTGCCTTTTACTACAGTTAATTTGTCTTTCTACTTCCTATGTTTATTGTTAGTCGTTGTCGTCATCTGCCGCTTGTTCGGGAGTTGGGTCGCGGGGGCAGCAACCTGAGCAGGGAGGCCCAGTCTCCCCTCTCCCCGGCCACTTGCACCAGCTCTTCCTGGGGGACCCCGAGGCGTTCCCAGGCCAGCCGAGAGACATAGTCCCTCCAGCGTGTCCTGGGTCTTCCCCGGGGCCTCTTCCCAGTGGGACGTGCCCAGAACACCTCACCAGGGAGGCGTCCAGGAGGCATCCTAATGATACCCGAGCCACCTCAGCTGGCTCCTCTCAACGTTTATTGTTAGTACCATTGTAAATTCCTCCAATGTGTAAATCTACGTGGCAATAAACCTGATTCTGATCTTTTGAACCAGGAGAACAGGAAGTGTAACGGCTGCACCTACTGGGAGATGTAGTCCTTCTGCATGAGAATGGCGGAGACGCCACACAGGTTCCACAGCAGGTGGTGGTGGGCCCAGTCCAGAAGCACGTCCAGGACCTCGGTCCAGTACTGGCCCCAGATGGACAGGGTTCGAGGGGTGCCGTCCCCAAACCGGCTGAGGCTCCAGGGCCGGTGAGCCAGAGCCGTGATCACCCGGGGATCCGCCTGACGCATCTGGGTAATGGAGTTCAGAGGTCAGTCGGGTCAAGGGTCATGTGACAGATCACTAGGGGATGAACATTCATACGCGAACAGATCCACAAATTGTTAACCATTATTTCTAATAAAAAATATAGAATGACATGAATTATAAGGACATATTTGTGTCTTTGTTTGAAAGATTGTTTCAGGGTTTTGTTCTAATGAAACTTTACTTTGCAAAAGAAACACTTTCAAATGTCTAAACGTTCATGCAAAAGAATCCAGTGGCGAGATGAAGGAAATGACCTTGTAGATGACTTTGGGCTCGAAGGAGCAGACCATGCTGGAGTTGTAAAGGACGGGATGCTTTTTATACATCTCCCGGAGCGCCCAGGCAGCCTGGACAAGGGAGGTGACATTGAGGACAGGGACAGGACAAAAACAGCCTCAGGAAACTTACTCTAACCTACACTCGGGACAACAATGACACACTGGGTTGTCGCTATGGGCGACTTGAACCACGAAAATCCTTCAAACTCTCAATTTACAAAAGACACTCAAATCCAGCCTACACTGTTGGGAGACAGTGGCTGTGCAGCACAGCAGCTGGATATTTTAGTAAGCCACTGCCAAGGGGCTCTAGAATTCCTCCATGACCATTTGTGCAAGGCAGGACATCTTTAGAATCAACTGGGTGAGTTTCTTTGATGGGTTACTGCCTTAAACAGCTGGTGTCTTAGTATACCCTTCTCTCGCGTGTATCTTACTGACCCTTCAATGTAAATCACTGCGCATTGTTGTCATTCATCATACTAAAGGGATCGAGCATTGGCCTTGTGTTGCAAATACCTCATCAGGTTGACCTCTGACATCGAAGATGATGGTCAGCTGGTGTTTGACGCATTCCTCCACAGCCTCCTCCAGGGTTGGGACTCTCTCTCCCCTGAATCTCTCCCTGGAGACACGGGATCGACAACAGGCCACACCATGTTGCTGTTGCTATATCTGAAACGTCTCCGCTATATCTGGCTCGGTTCATCGACCGCGTATGTTCTCACACTCTCTGATTTGGTCTCTGGAGCCGAAGGGTGAGCAGCATGCTGACTTGAGACAAAGGCATGAAAGGGTTGGAAAATTGTCTCTCAAAATCTGTTTGAGGGTACCGCCCATACGTGAGTGTTTCTATTCATACTGAATTGAACATTTTGCTGGTCTTCGCACTTACTTGTAGTGGAAATTGAGAAACAACAGCATTCATCTACATTCCCAGTTGGTACATGTTCAAAACCAGAACCATGGCATACTATCAGAGCTCCCTTTGTAAAACTAATAAATACATATTGTGATGTAGCACTGGCTCTGACCACCAGAGGGTGCTGTCATAGGAGTAGCGAGGCTCTCTTCCACTGGCAGAGGGAGCCATCTCTTACCACTGATCCAAGGACTACTCATTGGTCTTATCAGCCACCTTGACAAGGTACAGCTGGTTAGCCCATCTGTTGAGTTGGTAGGCTGAGGGAGGGGTTGGTTCTTTTATGTCATTGGTCAGAGTTTGTGTTGCTAATCAATTATGGGAAGGTATTTTGTTATTGGTTTATTTTAGGGACTAATTAAGGGTTCCCCTTTGAAGAAAGGAAACGTTTGTTCTTGTGGGGGAAGTTGGAGAGAAGACAGGCAGGTGCTTGTTGAAGTGACTTGTTGAAGCCCCAATTGGGGAATTTTTCCGTTTTAATTTTTGTTCATTCATCATGACACAACCATTGTCTGCCTGAATCCTGCTCACTTTGGAAATAAAGTGCCTTGAACCTTCCCCTATATGCCTGGGTCCTTGGTCATCATTTGAGCAACCCACACCTAGAGCCCAGCTCATAGCTCACAATGTGTAGATGTGACTCTGCAGGAGTGTATGCCAATAGTTTCCCAGCTCCCTCTTGGGTTAGCTGTTAGCGCTTCATGTGGGATTGGGGCAAGATGAGACAAGGGCCTTTATTATGCTACCGTACATCACAACCTCTGATCTCCTGGGGAGCTACCATCCTGCGTTTCCCTCCAACACTAGTCTAGCATATCTGATTCTAATAATGAGCCGGTTGATCAGGTTAAATCAAGTGTGGTTGGGGCAAAACCCACATTTAGCAGACGCTCTTATCCAGAGCGACTTACAGTAAGTACAGGGACATTCCCCCCGAGGTAAGTAGGGTGAAGTGCCTTGCACAAGGACACAACTGGCAACCTTCAGATTACTAGCCCGACTCCCTCACCGCTCAGCCACCTGACTCCCACCAGAGTCCAGGAACAGGGTTGGACATCCCTGACATACACAGGCCTACTCCTGTAGACTACCATCTAGTGGTTCTATACCCACATGACCGACCTGAGCCTGTGTCCCGAGGCAGCGTCCAGCTTCCTGAGTTCGGCCAGCTGCAGCTTGCTCACCAGCCCGGTCCCGTTGGTGGTGCGGTCCACGGTGTCGTCGTGCATCAGGACCGGGTGGCCGTCGGCCGTGAAACTCAGGTCCAGTTCCACCCCAGTGGCTCCGTTCCTGCTGGCCTGACACAGGAAGTAGACACGGGTGAACCAGAGGCTTATTTATGTTCCATTTTAAAATGAGGGGGCCACTATGTATTTTTTATGTAACAATTTATGTTTGTTTTAATTGTATAAAATCTCAAATCTGAGGGACAGACGTGTAAATGCCCCCCCCCCCCCCCCCCCCCTCAGGCCTCTCGTGGCTACGCCCCTGGGGGCGAAAAGGAGGTGAAGACGGTAGACATGATGGAAGTCAAGCTTATAGAATAAGATCGCCTTTAAGTGTAATTAATGAATTAAACCGACATTAAAACCGACATTATAATCAAACTTCATGACTTTGCTTATTTGATTTCCAATTACTCATAAAACTTTGTTTTTGCATTACCATTGCAAAACAATCTTACTAACTACAATCTTATTAACTACAAAGGTTATCCATGACGAATGCTAAATGTCTTAAATGAATCTGTGTACAAGAGAGGTTCATGAAGATAAGTCACCTCTCGGATCGCTGCAAGTGTGTTCTCTGGAGCATCGTGACCACCTCCACGGCGCGCCACCACTGGGACCCCGGCGCTTGCGGGCGCGTTGGGCCTCAATACCCTGCTAGCCTGGTCAGTGGGCACTTGAGGGAACCGAAACATCACGATGAAGACATAAAGCGATGCGGTAACGACGGAAGACCCCATCGCGCTCCGAGCACCAAACATAATCAGTAGAAATACCGCTATAAAGTAGCCCAGTTCATCTCCGATTTGTAACATGGTATTAGATCATTAGATCATCAAGAATGTATGAAAGTAAGTTGATTGTCACAAATTCCGTTCATCATTAGTTGAGCACCGAATGATTTCTAATTTAAGCCGTCCAGTTCATCTTGTTAGGTAACCACCACCATCCTCAAATTAACCGTAACGTAGCAACACTGTTCAGCCGGCCCATCCGATAGACTGTACAGTAATCATTCCAAGGGAATGTTGCGGATTCCGGCGTCCAGGAAGCAGACAGCAGACTAAGCAATATCAGGTCGCATGTGCGCATGCAGAGCTAGATGCAGAGGTCGTTGCTATGGAGAGTAAAAACGACTGGGCTCTCCTCGCGCTTTTATAATGCCGCATCATATTCACACATTCGAATTGAGAGGGTGCACGTCAATATCCGACCCGTCCTCCCCTCTTCCTCTCCTCGTCTACTCTGTACATGGTCGGAGAGATTGAGGGAAAAGCTGTCCAGCGGTAAGATGATTCTGCACTGCATCATTGAGATGTGGCAGCCACACCCCCGCTATAGCAGCGTGGCTGGTTTCACGGTCACTGCTACTAATTGTTGAAAAGTTTCTCAGGAGGTCCACAGTAAGGTTGCCACCTTTTGATTGGTGAAAAACCAGGACCTTCCTCCTGACACCCTTTTTCATTGGAAGGGAGAGGACACCCATGAGGAAGTTGTGTTCAGACCATTGTAAGAGTCCCTTATAAGGCACTGCATCACAGTTTCTCCACTAGAAGGGCACTCAATATACACATTTCTTGTTCTACATTTACATTTATGCATTTAGCAGATGCTTTTATCCAAATGGACTTCCAAAAGAGAGCTTTACAAAAGAGCATAGGTCACTGATCATGACAACGAGGTAGTCCCAAACACTGCAAGCAGCCAAAACAAGAAGCATACATTGTAAAAAAACGAAACAAGTGCCAAAGGGAAGACCCATAAGAGCATGCAGTTATACAAGTTACAAATTAAAACAACATGAACTCCAAAAAGTGCAAGACTGTACCTATAAAAGATTTCACAGCGAGTACAACAGTTCAAGAGTTAACTTTGTTATAACTAACCTACAAGAGCAACAAGTCTCTCAATAAGAGTCATTGTGATCCTGGAGGAAACTAACATCAGTTCCAATCAATCAAGCATTCCTATGTGCCGTTGTATTCCCATTCTAGAGGGGATATCATAATGCATTGCATGAAGTGGAATCCTGGGGGTGGGGGGTGGGGGTATATGCTTGGGTGCCATGTTAGCGTCAGGGGCAACTGTAGGGAGGATGGACCCAAAAGCAAGGAGACAGGCAAGGAGACAGGACACAAGGAGACGGGACACAAGGAGACAGGACACAAGGAGACAGGACACAATAACACGTTACTCTATTCCAGAACAAGACCACAGCAGGAACATGAAAACAGGAACTTAAATACCAAACCACACAAGACACAGGTGGAAGCAATAACACAAACGAGAACACTGACCGACGTTCAACGAGCCACGGGTGGAACTGGTAACACAACTCAGAGACACACGAGGGGGGGCAGGCAAAGAACCACTAAAGCTGGGGCGTGGTCGAGGGCGTGGTCAAGGGCGTGGTCCTGACAAACAGCAGCCAGCAGGGCACCAGCTGTAATTCATGCCACGCTAGATGACACTTCAGCAACACTTCAGCAACACTTCAGCAACTCACGTGAGGCAGAGGAATGGAATTTGAAAAATTACATGAAAGTGAAACTGCCTGCCAAAGCCGTGAAACCTGGTTTTTAGTTTGAAAAAGATCAACACCAGCACATCCAAATCCAGAGTGAGTATCTGTATTCTTTTGTCTATTCTATTGTAATATCGGTCTAATAAGATGTTTTTTTCCCTGTCGTACACGGTATGATTATAGAAAGGTCACTGGTCATTCTGCAAACTCCAAAACAATTTGTTCACCCAAACAGAAAGTCAGTTATGATCAAGAGACAATATTAAACTGACTACTTTACTTCTGTCATCTCAAAGTTTCAGACCGTTTAAACTTTACGATGAACCCATAACCTCATCAAATGAATTATCAACAGGATTCAGATACATTTTTCTAACGCCATGTTTATTTACTCCATACGTTTGACTGGTGCACGTCTCTCTCTTCATCCAGCAACATCATCTTCACAGTCTTATCCACACCAACATGAGTGGCTTCAACCGGAGGTTCATTGCGCCTCAATCCATGTGGGCAGAGGATGACTTCACTCTGCCCCCAGGGGTGTCGCGATCAAACTTTGACGAACCCGAGGCTGGTCGTACCTACGTCATGTACCATGGCACCACTAGACATGCTGCTCTTGCCATACAGGCTAATGGTTTCCAGCGATCCACAGGAGGCATGTTGGGTCCAGGGGTGTACCTCAGCAGAGACCTGCAGAAGGCTACCAGATACCCACTAGAGTTGCCTGAGCATGAAAAGGTTGTTCTGAGGGTGATGGTCAATGTTGGCAAAGTGATCCAAATCAACAAACAAGGCCATCCCTACCAGGAGACCTGGCATGATCGTGGTTATGACACAGCCTGGGTTCCTCCTAACTGTGGCATGGTGCATAGTGGTCTGGAAGAAGACTGTGTGTGGGATCCAGCCCGCATCACCGTTCTAGACATCATCTATCCTCAGTTCAGACAAGTAGAGGCAACCAGAAACCGAGATGACAACGTTCCCTTCTTCTTAATTGTTGCCTGTGCTGTTGGTGTTACCTTGTGCCTACTTCTGGGCCTGAAAGTCTGAATACCAGTATGTTATGGGGAAGTTTAATTACTGCAAGCTGAAGAAAGGATGGTACATAAACCGTCTAAATCAAATCAAATAGTATGATTGTGTTTTCTTGATGCGTGCATACATAATCTGTTTTAGTCTATATTGAGCTTTAGAGAACTTGGAAAACATATTATTCTTTGGGATGATATAGTGTATATGAACACCATATTGTCATTGTCTGATGTAACTTTGTAAACTTGTTTGAATAAAATTAGTGTGTCTTGTCACATGAATACAAAATATTATTTGTTTACACAGAATACTTTTTTGGGGGGTGCCCATTCATTTCACACACTTTTAAGTACCTTTTGATACACCCAGTACACCTGATTTAAATGGATTATCGTAAATGAAGGTCTGAAAGAGGACATTCATCTGTTCTATACGCTTACAGCTCAGCATCCTGCTCAACTTCTGTCTTCAGCACGTTTCACCAGCCCCCAGCAAACAGGAATTCATAATTTCTGACAATATCGTCTTATACTCTGACAATTCCTATAATAAGCTGTCAAGGTATTTGTCTGTGTATTTGCCACTTTAAACCAACTACAATTTCTACATAGATAGCTGATATAAATTACCATATATATATAATTCTTTATTTCAGACCCAGGGGGATCCATATCAATACAAACAACATAAACAAATACACAAACACAGAGTAAAAAATACACAGCCTTTCACAATATTCAGTGCCAAGCATACAGACATGATCGCCAATGGTTCCACAGTCTGGAAGAAAATCTGACCGAACTGCATAGAGGGTTGGCCAAAACTGCAATTAGGTTATTTTCAGACTCAGATGCCCTACACATAAATCCATACATCAGGCCACGTAACACAGCAGAGCAGGTAGGGACCCCAACACTTACAAACATTTGGCTTGCACTGGAGCTTCTTGGAGCTCTCAGCAGTAGCCTCATGCTATCATTATAGGCCACTGTAAGCTTTCTAATGCTGCCTTGTTTATAACGACACCACAGGTGGGCAGTATACAGCGGCGTACAATACGCTCTAAAGAGTGAGATTTTCACAGGTACAGAGCACATACTAAACTTACGGCAGAGCATGTTCGCTTGTGCATACAGCTTCCGACGCTGCCTATAGATATCTTTGTCATCCGACAGGTCATTAGACATAATATGGCCCAAGTATGTAATTTCACTGCACACACTAAGTGCAGTGCCAGACAGATAGAAGTCAGGGAAGGTTGACTGTCTGTCTCCTCTGCTTCTGACAATCATGATCTTACTCTTTTTTGCGTTGTATTTTATGTCAAAATCATCACCATACTGTGTGCATACTCTCAGAAGCTGTTGTAGACCAGCACTATATGGGCTAAAGATGACCAGATCATCTGCGTACATAAGGTGGTTAATGAGTGAGTCCCCAATCCTACTGCCTGTACCAGATGCATTTAAAATCAAAGACAAGTCATTCATATACATATTAAAAAGAAAAGGAGACAAAATTCCGCCCTGGCGAACACCATTGGTAACATGGAAGGGATCAGATGTTACACTCCCCCATCTCACCCTCATTGCCTGATGCGAGTACCAATAGACCAAGATTCTAATTAAAAAACCAGGAACCCCACTTTTAGACAATTTTAAAAACAATTTCCCATGATTAACACGATCAAAAGCTCTAGAAGCATCAATAAAACACATGAACATTGTGGAATTTTGCCTATTATATTTATCTAAAATTTCCTTTAGTGCAAAAATACATAAATCAGTACCATGCTTTCTTTTAAAACCAAATTGGTGGTCAGTAGACAGGACATACCTCTCAAGTCTACTCAGTAGAACTGTCTCCAGCACTTTGGACATGACACTGGCCAAAGCTATTGGCCTGTAATTATCAGAGCTGTTTAGCTTCCCCACTTTATCTTTTATCACTGGTACTAGCACAACAGAGAGCATAGAATCTGGTAACACTCCATGAACAAAAAGGCCTGTGCAACATAGAGCCACCAGAGGGTATAGTTTCTTACTGGCAAGTTTAACATGTTCAGCTGTAATATCATCCTGACCACAGGCCTTGTTATCTCTTAACTTCAATATTGCTTCATGGACTTCAGCAGCAGTGACAATAACATCATCATTAAAATCTACACTATCCACTACAAACATATTACCTTTTACACAGTTTAACAGTTCATAGTATTGTTTCCGCCATAACTGTGAAATTTCATCAAGACCACTCACACCATCTATATTAGATGGAAGAGATTTTTTGCAATTATTAATAGTTTTTATTTCTTTCCAGAAGTCATTAACATTATTTTTTTGCAGCTTCCTTGCCAGTGAATCTGACCTCATAGTGTTTTCATTTCTTTTTATATAGCGAAGTGCATTTTTAAATCTAGCATTAGTGCATTTTTTATTTTCAAATAAAGGGCCATGCCTGCTTTTACCTGACTCAGCCCATTCTTTAAAAGCATTTCGGGCCTCTGCATGGAGCTCTTCTACATGGTCCTTCCAACCTGGCTTAGCATTGAACACTTTCGTCCTATGTTTATATAGTGGCCTGCTCGAAATTTTAAGAGACTCCACAATTGCTTCATACAAAGAACATAACTCTTTACAATGTTGATCATCTTTACAGTTCATATCCCGACACCATAAGGCATCTCTTGGTACATGAATATTACACAGCAAAGCATCAGTATCACTAACATATTTATTGAGATCTGTGCTAGACAGTTTCGTCCAATCTATTTTTCTTACATCAATGCCTTTATCCACAGGCAACAACACAGGTAAATTGCCAGTGTTCAAGACCATGTGAAAGGGTATATGGTCCGTAGTAGCCAAATCATAGTCAATCTTCATAATGTCAATGGAGTCATGGGCATCCACTGTACAAAGGCAGTGATCTAGCCACGAAGTAGAGTGCCAGGCCTCGCTGATATAGGTATAACTATCACTTGGCAATAGTAATTTACTTGATAAAATCAATCCACTGTCTGAACTAAACTGAGCCAAATGTTTACCAAATAAAGAGTTGGCATCAGTTACATCAGCATTCATGTCACCAATAACATATATGCAGGTAGAAGGATTGTCCTGAATAAAAGACATGATAAATGCCAATCTACTGAGGTACTCATCCTCATTTTTCATGCACTCATATGGCGTATAGACATTTAAAATCATTATTTTCTTATCATTACAACACAGCTCAATTCCAATAGCCCAGTCAACTCCCAGTCGTACAACATTAACCAACTGGTCATATTTTTTATTCCACATGGTGGCCACGCCCCCTGGGATCCTCCCCCGGACGACTTTAGCGCTCAAGTCAGTTGTTGATTCACCTGCCCCATGAAAATCCCTATGTATAGAATTTAGTCCTCCCAGGTCTTGTTTAGCCAGGAACGTCTCCTGAACACACAAAATGTCACATCTCTCCATCAGTTTGTCCACAACAACACGGCGTGATTTATCAGTTTCACTGTGGCCAACACGCAGTCCACGCGCATTGTAAGATACGACACAGATGTTCATAGTAAGGTTCATTCATATCCCAGCAGCTGCTAATGCAGACCGGCTCTCGTGTGGAGCTACAGGTGTACCATGGCAATTCAGTTCACTCCCCCCCTCACCAACAACCTTGGGTACACGGGCCTCATAATAGCGGCGAACATAAGTCCCCTCGGGCCAGAGTTTTGGATCATACATATCAGCAACATTGTTACATTCAGCAGTGATGTGAAAAGAGCCATACCTGCTGCGGGCCGACTCGATCTTTCGACACGTCACTGTTTTAGCCTCCAACTTCTCCGTTAAATAGTCACGCAGCGTGTCTGCATCCAGAGTGGGAGAAAACCTAGTGGCAAATACATTCACCAGCTTTGTTTTCACCACTTCAATGCTGCTCTCAGTGCCAGTTCCAATTATTCCATCATTCCTTTGCTCACGTTTAAAGTGAGCTGGCTTGTTGCGGGGTTTCGGTGGCACATTTGCTTTAAGGGACCCCAACTTTTTGCGACCTTTTTTCACAGCAGCGCTCCACTGTGGGGACTGTGGCTGTGATCGTGGCGATGTGACTTCCACATCCAGTAGCTCCTGCTGTTGAGTGGAGCCCACCAGCCCCTTCCAGTCTACCCGTGAGGTGCTGGCGATCTCGCCGGTAGGCCTATTCAGTCCCAGGAGACGCAACTTAACAGATGGAGACGTTGTTGACTCCTCAGGGCGCGGCCCCCGCACGGTGCCAGCAGCCCCAGGGTCGTAGTACAATGTACGGTGCGTCTCCACCGCTGCCACTCGGCGATCCATGGCCGTAACAATTGTCCCCAAGTTCTCACTCACATCAGCCTGAGTATCCAATGCCTTTCTCAGGCCAGAGACTTGTTGGCTCAGCTGCTCCACTCGGCTAAGCAGAGCCGAGACGTCCATATTGCCGAACCCGACAGGTGGCAGTTCATCCAAGTAATGTGAAACAAAACGTGGAATATCTTCACCGCACTCATTAAGTAACTTCATGCAGGCCTTGATATTACTCGTGTCCTTCTGTGAGCCTTTGTGTGCGACACAGCGTTGCGTTGTATTCGGGCATAAGTCAAACAACAGCCGCTTGGACTCCTCAATCCACTCAGATGAAAAGTTGTTTGTTGTCAGTAAAACAATTTCATCGTGGCTTAATGTGTTCATTTTAACCACAATAAAATTCAACAATTCATCTTCCACTATCACCTTCCCACAATCCGTTTTGTAGATTTCAGGTTTTGAGCGAGGGCAAGCAGAGCCTCCACCAGCAGCACGCACCGCCGCCGCCGCCGCGGCATTATATAATTTATAATGAAAAGCATATTCGGGTTTATGTGTTAAACATAAAGTGGCTTTGTCCAACCAGGATAGTCCCAAATTCGATTTGACATCAATGTTAGGAGATTCTGGCCTAAAGTTAAGGAGCCATATGTGATAAAGTTGAGGAATTTCTGATATGCTATGTGCCATAAGCAGGCGAATTGAACATGATGGAAATGGGTTTCGGTGGGAAAATGGAAATGGGTTTCGGTGGGTTTCGGTGGCACATTTGCTTTAAGGGACCCCAACTTTTTGCGACCTTTTTTCACAGCAGCGCTCCACTGTGGGGACTGTGGCTGTGATCGTGGCGATGTGACTTCCACATCCAGTAGCTCCTGCTGTTGAGTGGAGCCCACCAGCCCCTTCCAGTCTACCCGTGAGGTGCTGGCGATCTCGCCGGTAGGCCTATTCAGTCCCAGGAGACGCAACTTAACAGATGGAGACGTTGTTGACTCCTCAGGGCGCGGCCCCCGCACGGTGCCAGCAGCCCCAGGGTCGTAGTACAATGTACGGTGCGTCTCCACCGCTGCCACTCGGCGATCCATGGCCGTAACAATTGTCCCCAAGTTCTCACTCACATCAGCCTGAGTATCCAATGCCTTTCTCAGGCCAGAGACTTGTTGGCTCAGCTGCTCCACTCGGCTAAGCAGAGCCGAGACGTCCATATTGCCGAACCCGACAGGTGGCAGTTCATCCAAGTAATGTGAAACAAAACGTGGAATATCTTCACCGCACTCATTAAGTAACTTCATGCAGGCCTTGATATTACTCGTGTCCTTCTGTGAGCCTTTGTGTGCGACACAGCGTTGCGTTGTATTCGGGCATAAGTCAAACAACAGCCGCTTGGACTCCTCAATCCACTCAGATGAAAAGTTGTTTGTTGTCAGTAAAACAATTTCATCGTGGCTTAATGTGTTCATTTTAACCACAATAAAATTCAACAATTCATCTTCCACTATCACCTTCCCACAATCCGTTTTGTAGATTTCAGGTTTTGAGCGAGGGCAAGCAGAGCCTCCACCAGCAGCACGCACCGCCGCCGCCGCCGCGGCATTATATAATTTATAATGAAAAGCATATTCGGGTTTATGTGTTAAACATAAAGTGGCTTTGTCCAACCAGGATAGTCCCAAATTCGATTTGACATCAATGTTAGGAGATTCTGGCCTAAAGTTAAGGAGCCATATGTGATAAAGTTGAGGAATTTCTGATATGCTATGTGCCATAAGCAGGCGAATTGAACATGATGGAAATGAAAGCGAGAGACAAGTTTTTTCAGGGAAACGAAAGTTATGTATGCCAAACCTAAGCTACACCCATGTCAAAAGCATTATAAAAGTCACACTTACACGCCTCACCTTACTGCATACCAAGACACATCACTAATTCAAGAGTGAGTATCTGTTAAAAACATTCTAAGCTTTAACCACATAGATTCACCATGGAGATTTTGATTGGATGAAATTATATGCATTTGGAGTGAACATGTACTTTTTTAATAATCACAGTAGACAGGATGTAAAGAAATGTGTCAGTCAAAAAGAAAAACTGTAAAAGTGTCAGGCTTGAGTTGATAGTCTATATTTCTCTGTTTCACATTTAAAAAGTTAATTACAGTAAATACTAAACAGTATTGCTTATAGCTTCATAAAAACTAGTGTATGTACTTCATAATGAATCTTTTGTAATGTCAGACAGCAAGCATCTTGGATTTTGTCATATTGTGATTTAATAATATTAAACACACTGTAAGAAACGTATTGTATGTTTACAATAGTAACTAGTTGCAGTACACACATCTACAGTAATTTCTTTACAGTAGTGTGCCGTGACAAATATGATGGCAGAGGAATTTCATGTGTTGTCTTTGGGCTTCGCGATGTGAAAAGATTGTTAAAGATTAAAGAAGTGGAATCGAAAATGTGTTTTAAGTTCCCCATCATACCACAGAATAATGTGTTGTTAACTACCTATCCAAGTTCGAATGAAAAAAAAAACACAGACAAGTGTGTTAAATTAGGCTTTGAAATCGTGAGGAAGTCAGCAGTCTTCTCTGCTTGAGACTGGGGGGGCGTGTCTCCTGAAGGAGCTGAAGCTCCGCCCCCTCAAATTTATTTAATTTAGCAGCAACAGCAACACTAGCTAAAACAATTACAGATATCAGAACATACCTACCTGCAGTCTCTGAGTGTTTTCTGTGTTAATGACTTTGTCTTTGCATCGTGCCAGCTGAGTAACAGAATGCAGGTTATATAAACAGTCTGTGATCTAACCTAGATAGGTGGCTGTGACGTAGATACAGTAGGTTGGGTTTTTGCCCCGCCTAAACAAAACCTGAGCTGAAAACGGAAGATAAACTGTTCAACGGTCTAACTCCACATTTCAGTGCAACAAAGTTTTAGAGCTTTACACATGCTTTCAGGAACTAATTTCACACATGTATAATGTACTGAGAAGCAAATCGTGGAATTGGCTTTACAGGATCTTTAAGTTACCACCCTTTTGTCTCCCACAGTAATATGTCCAGCCAAGCGCTCCAAGTGTCTCAGTGCACATGGGCAGAGGATGACTTCACTCTCCCCCCAGGGGTGATACCACTTGATCATCCAGAACCCAAGTCTGGTCAGACCTACATCATGTACCACGGTACCAGCAAAGAGGCTGCTAAAGCTATACAGAGGAATGGGTTCCAGCGATCCACAGGAGGCATGTTGGGTCCAGGGGTGTACCTCAGCCGAGACTTCCAGAAGGCTAGCAGATACCCACTAAATTTGTCTGAGCATCAGAGGGTTGTTCTGAGGGTGAAGGTCAATGTTGGCAAAGTGAAAAAAATCGACCACAAGAACCACCCAGATCAGAAAACCTGGCATGATCGTGGTTATGACACGGCCTGGGTTCCACCGAAATGTGGCATGGTGGAGAGTGGTCTGGAAGAAGACTGTGTGTGGGATCCAGCCCGCATCACTGTGATGGGCACCATCGCTCCTAAGGTTGTGCGGCCATCACCGGCCAGATCACATCTGGAATTCCCATCATTTTCAGACTTCCGACATCCTATTCAGACTTCCTACCCGGAATTCCGATCGTATTGGGAATCCCCACCACGAAACAGTTTCATACATTCTAGCCGTGAAGTCGAAACCCTACATAATTTCTTTGATGATCTGTCGCTAGAGCAATCATCATCAGAAACGTGTTTGTGTGGGAAAGTCTGTAAGAATCTCCATGGCCTCAGAATTCATCAAGGAAAGATGAAATGTTTAGGAAACTGAGGTAATGCAGGATTACAACGTACCAGCAACAAAGCATTCATGTCATGGTCACACTCTGCCTCCACAGCCCACCTGATCACTGCCAGACCTGGACTCGCTTGTTATACTGTTTTACCATTTTACCCCTCTATTCTTCCCAACCTATAACAACACATTATAAAAGAGCTATGAATTAGACTAAATGTACTGTGACATGTACTAACCTATGGTTGTGATTATGTTCCTTAAAGGTGAATGAGCTTGAGTATGGGAGCCCAGCAGATGAAGATTTAGGGCAGTCAATAAGGAGGACAGGAAACATCCGGAACAGGCTTCTTAGTAACAATAATCAACCTCTCTTAAAAAAAAAATGGTGTCTGACTTTTTATTATTAATATGATTATTCCAATGGTGTAGGATTATTAATTGTTATAAATTATTAAATTTTCGGTCTGGGTATTTAGGCTTGGAAGTATTTTATCTGAACATTTCCTGATCTTGGTTTGCAGTGTTTGTAGTACATGCTGTTTTCTTGTGACACGTGGCTTCAAAATAACACAAACTGTGGAAACGTAGGCTACGTAAACTAGGTCTGTATAAACTGTTTCTCCTTTCTCTATGTTGACGTCCTGTGCACAGACAGTATCAGCAGCTAGTGTTGTATCACACTCCCGGGCACACAGCCCCACTTTGAGCACAAGTTTGTTTCGAGTGCCAACTGCCAAGGTTTATTAGCATAAAACTAAAAATACAATAATTAAACGCACAAACTGATCTTAACCTGTACTCTTCAAATAAATAATTAATTTAACCCCTTATTTATGGGATTCACTGCACACAGAATTTCACAACTTTAAATCCACCTCAACACTTCACGCATGTCCAGTTAAAGGTGACATGACATGAAAACTTCATTTTATGAGGTTATTTAACATTAATATGAGTTCCCCTAGCCTGCCTTTGGTCCCCCAGTGGCTAGAATTTTCGATAGGTCTAAACAAAGCCCTGGGTGTTCTTCTCCGCCTTTGACAAAATGAAGGCTCAAACGCTCTGTTTGAAAATCTCCAAGTGACGTAGATACGAGAAAGGTTACCTCCCCTCTCTCTGCTTTGCCCGCCCAGATCATCATTGGAGGTGTTCTGCTACTTGTGTGAATTGTGTGTTGTGTTATGAAAAAGTGAGCCCTGTTTTCAAAATTGTGCTTCAGCAATTGGAAAAAACTGTATTCCCATTTATTTTTAAGCAGATTAAAATAAAGTTATATGAACGTGACCTGATAAAAAAAGTATAGGAATTGCCTTTACATGTTTTAAGCGAATATTATATCCATTTAATCGATACAAATTCATACTCAAAACATGAAGCAAATATTTTTTGCTGAGGTCCGTCTAGAATAGGCCTACATTTCAAAATTAAGTGAGAGGAACATTTAGCCAATCGACAATTTACTTGGAGCCGAATGAGTCTGCCCGGCTGTAGCCAATTTACATACATACATGACGGTTGTTTGTAGAGTTGATTTCCGTTATTTCAAAGCAGATTTAACAATGTTGTAATTAACATTATTATGATCTTGACATGACAAATGTAATTACAGCCTAATAGGTGATAGCGTGGCATGTTAAGGCATCATTATAGATTGTTGACATATTCTTCCGTTGACATATTCTTCTGTATATATGTCTGATAACCACAGTATTGTTACGATTATTTAACGTTATGTCAGTTAACACCACAATGATGGCATTAATAGTAGCTAGTAATGATAAAGCAACACTCATCATCATCAAAATAGTATCATATGTAGGCCTTTTTAACTTAGAACAATGGAGCCAGGTATTCAAGTTAACAGTTTCTTTAAACCGATACAATGCGTTGGCAATTATACTCAAAACAAAGAAGAAGAAAAAAACGTATGTGGTGAGTTCCATGTAGAATAGCCATATATTTATCCTTATATTTCAAAAATCCTAGTGAAAGGAATACTATAATGTGATAGCATTGATTTTCATCAAGTTTGCATCATGTATCTGATTCTTAATCAGACTTGAACCCAATTCTGTAAGTTTTCTGACCATACTGCAATGCCTTAGCTCACATCGCGACAGGTTGCCGCAAAGTACGACGTGTCCATCTAGTTGCAAGAGTGCACGAGTGTCGGAGCTAGGAGCAAGGCGAGTCACTATTCTGTGCAAGTCAAAACCAGACAAGCCGGAATTGGAAAGAAGGCGCGGACCGTTTTGCGCTTTCTCTGGCCACTGAGCACTTTCCATTTAAACGCCATCTTTAAAGAGCTGATTCGCTTGGGGTACTTAAAATATGTTATGTACTTAGTTTATGTTACTATGTTCAAACCTCGTGCGGCTGCATATTTCCGCATATTTTTTGCTTCTGTTTGAGTTTTAGATTTTCTTTCGTCCACATAACATATTAACCACCCAAAATGTAGCAGGTATATATGACGCACTGCACACAGTTAGCTCGTGTAGCCAAGATGTATTCAACATATAGCCTAATAGTCATTCCCTTTTGACGTGAGGAAGGTAGTAGTGGTATAAGGATACCGTATTAAGAAACTGTGACAATCCACACAATGACTGCATATCAATTCAGCTGACTCAGCAGTCGTAAAAACATGATGCAAAATATTGGATGGATTCTCAATCATACAGTTGTACACTTTTGTCCAAGACTCAAGACTTCTGGTTTAAACAAGCCTTCAGGGCTTTGGAGAGACACACACAAAAAAATCTGGTCTAAAATGGATAGATGTTATTAAAACCTAGAGTAACAAGGTTTCCCTTTTCATCCTCAGTTTCTAGTGCAACATGAATACATCTTTAAATGTCCTCAAATCCTAAAGTTGTTAGTACTTCTCCACATGATACGTACAAATAACTTAACTCCATGGAAAAGCATTGCAACCATCTCCAGTACCCAAGTAGGATTTTTACCTCTTATTACCCTTTGCTTCAACCGAAAGATGTACCAGACTTCTAAAAAGCAAGTTGTTACCTGTTGATGTTCTTGGGAACTTCATTGTCACACTTGATAACCATAAAGGTGGGAGACATAACTTCCAGAAAGCACAAAATTGTTGATAGGACCTGCATCAAAAAGCCTGCTAAACTTAAGTTAGTTATTCATTGAGAGTAGATCAATGGTCAACCTATTGTGGAAGAAATTGCGATTTCCTGTGTGCTTACATTATTCACTAATCAATAGAACTAGTCATTGGATACTAGTTAGTATGTTCTCATGTAAGCTTTCTATTAATAATAGTAGATTGTGACTATGTGTCAGGGTTAATAGATGTTCGAGATCAGGAGAAAGTACTGGCTAAATGGTCCTTGTCATGACTACAAGGAGAGCTCCAACTATGAACTCTCTAGTCTGAGTGGTCATGTGTTGGGAGCTGTGAATCTCTTTCTTTGAGACTGTTGTAACGTCATTTCTGCCTGACTGTCACTATCTATGTTTACATTCTTGTGCCCTATAAAAGATGGTCCTCCGGCCTTCAGAGGGGAGAGAGACATGAGTGAGACCTAAGCCTGGTGTTGTGTTGTCATTTATTGTCAGAGGTCTGGTTTTCTCTCCCAATCTGCAGATTGATAATACTTATTGAAATCCAGAACTCAACTGAACTTAGTCACTCCGTTTATGAAGAGACGGACAAAACACTTTGTTCATCACTATCCAACAACTAACATCAACAGCCTTTTGCTGTCTTTCTATTTTGTTTGAATATTAGCGGGGATGGCCATCCAAAGGCTTTGACGTTTGAGGTTTTGTGTGCACGTCCCTTTCCATCCTGTCTGAAAGATGTTTCATAGTCAGAGTTCCACAGCCCACATATTCAGTGATTTCTCAAGACGATGAGTAGAACCAGGCTTGCCAGCAGAGCGACAATGACACACTGATGGATGGACAGAGCGTTCTCCAGTGTGTGGATCCTCCTCTCCATGGGACTGGTGTAGAAGATATCGTAGATGCTCCACACCGCCTGGGCTGCGTCCATCAGTGTCATGGTGGCTGATGCTTGAGGTGTGCTAGCCGTAGACCATCAAGGTCGCACAACTGCAATAGACAGACACATGAGAGTTCATTTACTTGAACCCCAATGAAACAAACAGACGAGGCCATCCCTGCCAGGAGACCTGGCATGATCGTGGTTATGACACAGCCTGGGTTCCTCCTAACTGTGGCATGGTGGAGAGTGGTCTGGAAGAAGACTGTGTGTGGGATCCAGCCCGCATCACCGTTCTAGACATCATCTATCCTCAGTTCAGACACCCAGAGGCAACCAGAATCAAAATCAAATTCTTAGCCAGAATCATGGCCAGAATGGGGTTTTAATCGTCATGAAAGTTTGTACAGATAAGGAATTGACTTTGTCAGGATGATGGTTGACAATGTTCCCCTCTTCTTATCTGTCGTCTGTGCTGTTGGTGTTGCGTGCAATTTCTGAATACCAGTATGTTATGGGAAAGTTTAATTACCACAAGCTGAAGAAAGGATGGTTCATAAATTGTCTAAATCAAAACAAATAGTTTGTTTTCCTGATGCATGCATACATAAACTTTTTAGTCTATATTGAGCTGTTAAGAATATAGTGTATATGAATACACCAGTCAAGGGAATACAGGTAATTGTCTCATGGTTCTTCCCTTTGGGACTTATTAACAGACGGAAACATGGACTTTGGTCGTTCATGGGTTTTTTAAGGGAGAGTTTTGTGTAAAGAGAAAATGAAAAGATTTGCTTAAGCTATGGCAGGCTTTCATCGTGGAAAGCCCAATGTCTGTATCTTTTAATGAGAGGAAATAAAAATAACCTGAATTTGAAGACAGACAAGGAGACGGGCAAGGAGACAGGCAAGGAGACAGGACACAAGGCGTTACTCTATTCCAGAACCAGACCACAGCAGGGATACTCACGTAAACGCTGACAGGGACCGACAGAGACCCAACACAGAACAGGAACTTAAATACCAAACAAGACGCAGGTGAAATAAATCACACAAACAAGAACAATGACCAACTTCTAACGAGCCACAGGTGGAAATGGTAACACAACTCAGGGACACACTGGGGGGGGGGGCAAAGAACCACTAAAGCTGGGGCGTGTTCGAGGGCGTGGTCAAGGGCGTGGTCAAGGGCGTGGTCGTGACAAACAGCAGCCAGCAGGGCACCAGCTGTAATTAATGCTACAGTAGATTAGATTAGAGAGTAAAAAGATGTTTCAGTAACAAGATGTTTCACCTGCCCCCAGCAAACACCTACCTAGGCATTTCAGATCTGTGCTATAAGCAGACAAAATGAAAGCGAAAGAAGAGTGTTTTACAGGTAAATGAAAGTAGGCCATACCTCTGCTCCACCCATGTCAAAAGCATTATAAAAGTCACCCTTACCCACCTCACCTTACTGCATACCGAGACACATCACTAATTCAAGAGTGCGTATCTGTTAAAACACTCCAAGCTTTAATCACATATATTCACCATGGAGATTTTGATTGGATGAAATGATATGCATTTGGAGAGAACATTTTATAATAATATAAAATAATATTTCACATTTAAATAGTTAATTACAGTAAATACTGTAAATCCTAAATATTATTGTTTATAGCTATATAATAGTGTATGTACTTCATAAGGAGTCTGTTGTAATGTGAGACAGCAAGCAGCTTGGATTTTGTCACACTGTAATGTAATAATTAAATAACACACAACTGCAATAGACAGACACATGAGAGAGTTCATTTACTTGAACCCCAGTGAAAAAAAACAACAGAGGAGGCCATCCCTACCAGGAGACCTGGCATGATCGTGGTTATGACACAGCCTGGGTTCCACCCAACTGTGGCATGGTGGAGAGTGGCCTGGAAGAAAACTGTGTGTGGGATCCAGCCCGCATCACTGTGATGGGCACCATCGCTCTTAAGGTTGTGCGGCCATAACAGCCAGATCATACGTTTGAAGCCCACTGTGACATTGCTTGTCAAAAGGGTTACTGAAAAAAGTTAGTTTTTCTGTTGCTTCTTGAATTTTGTGTCAGGTTTGCTCTGTGTGTGCATGTGTGGATGAGTATGCGTGTTGTAAAGACTGTTTGTAAAGAGGCATGAATAAAATATCATCCCACTACTCCGCCCACCATGAGGAAGTGATACCAACCTGATCGATACGAGTACAGCTCTTCAAAAACATACAGGGGATAAAAGCAAGGCCATGTTAGTGTCAGGGGTGACTGTAGGGAGGATGGATATAAGAGCAAGACAGGCAAGGAGACAGGCAAGGAGACAGGCAAGAACACAAGGCGTTACTCTATTTCAGAACCACACCACAGCAGGGATGCTCACGTAAACACTGACAGGGACTGAAAGGGACACAACACAAAACAGGAACTTAAATACCAAACCAAACAAGACGCAGGTGAAATAGGTGGAAATCACGGGGGGGGGGACGACGACGACGACATGACCCCCCCATCCAAGGAAAAATATGATCTGTTCTCCCCAATAAATCACTGTAAACATAACAGTGCTTTGCTGAATATGGACACAATGGCGCTATTTTAACCCTTGATGTGGGGTAAAGTTGCCGCAATACGACGGTGGGTCACAATGACTGATGAGACAGAATGACCCGAAGAGAACACAAGGGTTAATGTGCTGTGTTACAGCAGTAATTTTGGTGTCCCCATCAGGAATTGCTTTTGAGAAAATGTCATATACTTGTCCCCCCCCAATGTCGATAGCAGATTTTCACCACTGTGGTGAAAGCAATCACACAACGAGAACACTCACCGACGTCTAACGAGCCACAGGTGGAACTGGTAACACGACACAGAGACACAAGAGGGGGGGCAGGCAAAGAGCCACTAAAGCTGGGCAGGGTCGAGGGCGTGGTCGAGGGCGTGGTCGAGGGCGAGGTCGAGGGCGTGGTCGAGGGCGTGGTCGAGGGCGTGGTCGAGGGCATGGTCGAGGGCGTGACCAACAGCAGCCAGCAGGGCACCAGCTGTAGTTCATGCTACAGTAGAGGGACCTTCAGCAACACCTTTTCAACCATGGGAGCACCAGGGAGGCAGGTTGATCCACCTGGGCCCGTTCTATGGAAATAAGTGACGATAACAGAGGGAAATTTGGATCCATTCATGTGATTTATGTAAACTCACGTGAGGCAGAGGAATGGACTTTGAAAGATGAAATTAAAGTAAAACTGCCTGCCGAAGCTGAAAAAGATCAACAACAGGAAATCCTAATCTAGAGTATCTGTATTCTTACATGTCAAATTTAATATCTGTTTGATGAGATGTTTTTTTCCCATGTTTTGCATGGTATGATTGTAGAAAGGTCACTGAAAAAACATCAGTTTTATTCCCCTAGTCATTAAACTGACTGCATTTCTTCTGTCATCTCAAAGTTTCAAACTGTTTCAACCTTACCATGAACACATAACCTCATCAAATGAATTATCAACAGGATTCAGATCCATTTTTGGAACGCCTTGTTTATATGCTCCATGCGTTTGACTGGTGCATGTCTCTCTTCATCCATCAACATCCTCTTCACAGTCTTATCCACACCAACATGAGTGGCTTCAACTGGAGGATCCATGCGCCTCAATCCATGTGGGCAGAGGTAGTCAGATGGCTGAGCGGTTAGGGAATTGGGCTAGTAATCAGAAGGTTGCCGGGTGATTCCCAGCTGTGCATGTGATGATGGTTGACAATGTTCCCCTCTTCTTATCTGTCGTCTGTGCTGTTGGTGTTGCATGCAATTTCTGAATACCAGTATGTTATGGGAAAGTTTAATTACCACAAGCTGAAGAAAGGATGGTACATAAATTGTCTAAATCAAATCAAATAGTTTGTGTTTTCCTGATGCGTGCATACATAATCTTTTTAGTCTACATTGAGCTTTTGAGAATATAGTGTATATGAATACACAAGTCAAGTGAATACAAGTCATTGTCTTATGGTTCTTCCCTTTGGGACTTAATTACAGACGGAAACAGACGTTCATGACTGGTTTTTCTGCATGCCCATGTTTAGTTTAAGGGAGAGTTTTGTGTAAAGAGAAAATGAAAATGTTTGCTTAAGCTATGGCAGCCTTTCATTGTGAAAAGCCCAATGTCTGTATCTTTGATGAGATGAAATACAAATAATTTGCGTTTGAATTTTAACTGACTCCCGTTCCTCCTTGAAAAGCAACCTTTGGCTAAAACAGCCTACAACATACACTTCCAAGTATCTTTTGATATACCCGGTACAAACTGATTTAAATGGGTTATTGTGAATGAAGGTCTGGAACAAGACCTTCATCTGTTCTAGTTAACCTTTACAGCTCAGCATCCTGCTCAACTTCTGTCTTCAACACATGTTTCACCTACCCCCAGCAAACACTGGAGTGAACATGTACTTTTCTAATAATCACAGTAGGCAGACTGTAAAAGTGCCAGCCTTGAGATGATAGTCTAAATATCATATTTCTCAGTTTCACATTTAAAAGTTCATTACAGTAAATACTGTAAATACTAAATATGATTTTTATAGCTATATAATAAACAGTGTATGTATTTCCTATTGAGTCTGTTCTAATGTGTTCTTGGATTTTGTTACACTGTGATTTAATAATATTAAACGCTACTCTATTTCAGAACAAGACCACAGCAGGGATACTCACGTAAACACTGACAAGGACTGAAAACACAACACAAAACAGGAACTTAAATACCAAACCACACATGACACAGGTGGAAGCAATAACACAAACGAGAACACTGACCAACTTCTAACGAGCCACGGATGGAACTGGTAACACAACACAGAGACACACTGGGGAGGGCAGGCAAAGAACCACTAAAGCTGGGGCGTGTTCGAGGGCGTGGTCGAGGGCGTGTTCGAGGGCGTGGTCCTGACCAATAGCAGCCAGCAGGGCATCAGCTGTAGTTCATGCTACAGTAGAGGGACCTACAGCAACACCTTTTCAACCATGGGAGCACCAGGGAGGCCGGTTGATCCACCTGGGCCGGTTTTTATGGAAATAAGTGACGATAACAGAGAGAGTTGTGTGCCATGTGATTTATGTGAACTCACGTGAGGCAGAGGAATGGAATTTGAAAGATGAAATGAAAGTAAAACTGCCTGCCGAATCCATGAAACCTGTTGTTTAGTTTAAAAAAGATCAACACCAGGAAATCGTAATCCAGAGAGAGTATCTGTATTCATACATTTCTATTGCTTTAATCACATAGATTCGCAATGCAGATTTTGATTGTATAAAAGGATATAAGTTTGGAGTGAACATGTACATTTCTAGTAATCACAGTAGACAGATTATAAAGAAATGTCAGTTAAAAAGAAACTCTGTAAAAGTGTCAGCCTTGAGGAGATAGTCTAAATTTCCTATTCCTTCATTTCACATTTAAATAGTTAATTACAGTAAATACTGTAAATCCTAAATAGTATTGTTTATAGCTAAATAATAGTGTATGTATTTCATAATGAATCTGTTGTAATGTGAGACAGCAAGCATCTTGGATTTTGTCACATTGTGATTTAATAATATTAGACTGTTGGGAAAATTGAAGATGTAGCACATTTATCCTGTATAAGAATGATTCTGTGTTCAGCATTCCTTGTGTGTAGAGAGAGGCCTACCCCCAAATCTGAACTTTGGGGAACACGAGGCATATGTAAACAAGGTGACCTGGGCTGACCACTCTCTTACTGGAGAGGCCATAAAAGATGTCTGGCCTTATCTGTGTTGGGTGAATCATGTGGTCAAGCTTACAGGGGTCAAAAGGCACACACACTCAAATACGCACGCACACACGCGCGCCAGGTCTATGCAAGGAGCCAATGAAGAAGAGCAATGGAACATTTGCATGCCTTTGTCTTAACCAATGACTGTAAAGAGCGGTTCTGCTTAAATAGCTAGCTAGCACAACATGCTAGCGGACAAACTTTGCATTGCGATCAGACTTTGTCTCCTTGCTGGCAAGCATTAAACTATTGTACTTTCTTTGAATCAGACGACTCTGTGCATTACTTGAGAAATTATCCTAACATAGACGCACTGTAAGAAAAGTATTGTATTTTTATAATTGTAACTAGTTGCAGTACCTACCTCTATAGTAATTTCTTTACAGTAGTGTGCCGTGGAATTTCATGTGTTGTCTTTGGGCTTCGCGATGTGAAAAGATTGTTAAGTTACCACCCCTTTGTCTCCCACAGTAATATGTACGAGCAAGCGCCCAAGTGCATCTGGGAAGAGGATGCCTTCACTCTCCCCCCAGGGGTGATATGGTGCAGAGTGGTCTGGAAGAAGACTGTGTGTGGGATCCAGCCCGCATCACTGTGATGGGCACCATCGCTCCTAAGGTTGTGCGGCCATAACCGGCCACATCCCCATCGGGAAATACTGAAGTCGATAGGCATGTGTGACACCCACTGTAACACTGCTTGTCAAAAGAAATAAATTGGAATTTCAGTTGCTTCTTGAACTGTCATTTGTGTCGGTTTGCTCTGTGTGTGCATGTGTGGATGAGTATGCGTGTTGTAAAGACTGCTTGTAAAGAGGCATGAAAAGAATATCATCCCGCAACACCGCCCACCATGAGGAAGTGATACCAACCATCTCGATACAAGTACAGCTCATTAGACTAGGACACAGGAAACAAATCACAACTTTAAATATATGTATATATTTTTATAGCAAAACGTTTTCTTGACCAAAAACATACAGAGGATAAAAGCAAGGCACAGAACACAATTAATTGAATTCAGGATCCTGCAAAACAATCCCGCAAAAATGACGCATGGGGTTCGAACACGTGCAGGGCAAGAACTTGGGTGGTGAGCCGATCCAAACCCAGGAAACACAACGACTGGATCTGGAACCGTTCGGACACGGCCGTCCGGCGACTGGACACCGTCTCTTAAAGCACGCCACGGCACCTCCAACGGAAGATGAGAGAGAGGTTGTGTCGTCGCGGTCGTTCGTGTGACCGAGTTCCTGACAAAGAACGCACTTGTGTGTGTGTATCAAAATATGCGTGTGTGTGTGTGAATTGAACTGAATCCAATCTGAATGTATGTGTCTGAACACGCGTGCGAGTCCAGGTCGACGCCCCGGTGCCTATGCCTCGTCCCTGGGGAGAGACTGGATGTGCTGAAGGAGCTGGTCGCAGTAGGCGGGGCTGCGCTGTTTGTCCCTCACGGCCTCCACTTCCCGCTTCAGCAGAGCTGGGTGCACGGGGCTGCCTGCCTTCAGCACCTCTGAAGGGGAACAGAGAGAGACAGAGAGAGAGAGAGACAGAGAGACAGAGAGAGAGAGAGGACTTTTAGGAGTCACCTCCAGGAGAACACGAAGATGGAGAGCACTCCAAGCCTTCCATATGTCCCTGCAATACCAGAGGCTGCAGTTGCACGACCTTGACTAAAACCTGTCCTGGCCTCAAACCCAAATCCAGGACAACTGTCCTGCCACTCTCCACCAGGTGGCAGTGTCGCCCCACTGGAAAACGTCCCCCCGCGAAGGCCTTCCCCAGACATGCTGGTGTGGAAGGACATGAATTAGGCCCGCGAGTGTCAGCTGTCAGACGTGGACGGAGGGCCACATGTGGGCCACACGGCCCGTGTTGCTGACACGCCTCCCTTCAGCCTGGCCGCCTCAGCCAACCCCCCCGCACCCCCCACCCCTCCTCCTCCTCCGAATGGAAACATAAAGAGGGGAATTCTCTAACTTGTATTTACCGTTTTCTGGACGGGGAGAGGGGCGTTTGGGGAGAACAAAGGAGAACAATGATGATGGGTGATGAGCGTGCCAGTGGTGTGTGTGTGTGTGTGTGTGTGTGTGTGTGTGGGGGCATGTAGCACAGGCGCTGGCAGGACAGGCGGTGGTTGGTGGTGGGGATTATGGGAGGAGGAGGAATCGGGGGGGGGTGGGGGGGTGGGGGGTACGAGCACTGTCCATCATCCTGTCAGACGAGCGGTAGACATCAAGCCCTTCAGGAGACGCGTTTGAAATCCAAGAACCATATAAGAATGGGATCAAGACTAAAAGAGAGAATGGGGTGGTGGGAGGAAGGAAGGAAGGAAAAAACGAAAGAAAGAGAGATTGAAAAGTTCAAACGCAGACATGCATGAGACAAAGGGATCTGTCCGGATTGGTGTGCTGGCTGTTGTGTGGTGGTGCCATCAGTCAGTCTGGCAGCTCGTGTCATGACGGAAGGGAATGCCCTCATGGTCAGCCACACACACACACACACACACACACACTTTATATCACCTCTCCCTTGCAAGCACGCACTCAAACACACACAATGTAGGCACACACACACACATCTATGTTTGCTCGCCTGAGCCCACACACACACACACACACACACACACACACGCGCGCGCGCGCGCTCATACCGAGTTCTCAAGTGAAGATCAGTTGATAAACTTGATTTCCATCTCCAGTCAGTGAGCTTTCAGCAGACTAGGTCCCACAGACACTCTAAACCAGCAGCCACCACAGAAGAAGAAGGGAAACAAAAGAACAAACGTATGGACTTATGTATGGGGCTGTAGGAGGACCCCGAGGGGGGGGGGCAGACTGGCCCAGGTACGGAAGCAACCGCTCCATCTGCCAGCTCCTCCCTCCCCATCACCTCCTCTCCCTCTCGCTCCCCAGGGAGAGATACCCTAGTCTGGAGGCTGGCCCCTACGTACACACCTGGATGTTGTTTTGTTGTTGTGAGGTCTTTGAAAGTCTGACTTTGACCAGACTGTTACGTAACAGTCCGACTTCGACCAGACTGTTACAGTCTCACTTCGACCAGACTGTTACGTAACAGTCCAACTTCGACCAGACTGTTACAGAACAAAATGGCCGCTGAGACACTTCAGCTGTGAGGAAACAGCCGGAAGGAGCGATGATGGACCCAGCTGCTGTTAGAGCAGCGAGTATACAGAACGCTCTCCGGAGGAACACACACACACACACACCTGCCACCTGGAAGGGGCTCCCTTGCGTGGGGAGGGTAGAGGAGATGAGGGGGAAGGAGAGGAGACAGGAGAGGGAAACAAGGTCCCCAGTTGGTGCCTAGGGAGCTAAACCTCTGCTTTTTTTTGTACAGGAAACCCCTCTCAGAGTTTCCACCAGTAAATATATTTCGCTCTCTCTCTTTCTCTCACACACAGACACACGCACGCACGTCTTGTCAAGCCCGTAGGAAAACACCTAGCAGGAGAAGTGGGACGAGAGGAGAGATAAAAGAGAGCGAGGGATTACGTGAGACTGGGGGGGGGGGGGAGGGGTGGGGGTGGGGTGTGTGTGTGTGAAGCGACGAGGAGAGAAGGGTCTCCATGTGGATGTGATTACAGGGGCTGTTCTCCCAGAGTGCGGAGCGAGAGGCGGGGGGCTGACGTTAGCCCCGCCGAGGGATGCCTGCCCTGGGCACGGTGGCAAGGAGTGTCACCTTGGTGGTGTGTGTGAGTGTGTGTGTGTGTCGGTGGGGTGCCGATGATATCACCACGGCATCAAAAAGCATTTTTGGGGGGTGTGGATGATGGGGGGGGGGGGTTCCATCTTTAGTGATAAATGGAGTGGAAAACTGAGATAGATGAGAGTCTTTGAAAAGATTGAGGGGGGGGGGGGGGGGTTCTGGAAGCGTGCCTGGGCTAAGGTGGTGTTGTGTGATGGAGGAACCCTGCCCGCCTGCTCCCCCCACCCCCCCCCCTCGCTCCTGATTCTCCCAAGGCTGCGGGGCGTCAACATCACCACCCCCCCCCCTCCCCCCAGCATTAGGAACACTTGTCGTGGTCACTCTGACAGATGGTCACCATGACAAAAAGGATGACGTGTCCAGAAGTGATAACAACTGACAGGCTTGATCTAAGGTTTGAAGTCTGGTGAAGGTGAGGGGTCAGATTGAGGTCAAAAAGGTCAATGTTCGGGGTACAGTTTTGGTTACGAATAGAATAGAATTCCCTATCATTGTGCGGGACAATGGACTCCAGGTGTGTGTGTGTGTGTGTGTATATATGTCTGTGTGAGTGTGTATATGTCTGTGTGTGTGTGTCTCACCCAGCACGGCGTCCTGCACGTGGCTGTCGGGGTCGTCCAGGTGCAGCAGCAGCTGCTGGAACAGGAACTCCAGGTGTGGACTACAGAGCTGGGAGTTGTAGTCCTTGCCCAGGCAGGACAGCCAGGCGCCCAAGGCTTGGAGAGCCACGGCGCGCACCTCCACGCTGCTGTCGTCCAGACGCTTCAGCAGCTCTGCACACACACACACACACACACATCAGTATATCTGTGTGTGTGTGCCTCGTGTGTGTGTGTATATATGTGTGTGTATGTGTGTGTGATTACCGGGGTAGACCTTGTGG
>NC_140377.1:19120000-19157500 GCF_054491055.1 Hypomesus nipponensis
AGCGCTGCGGGGTCTACCCGACACCTCCCCAGAGCTTACGCTCTCTCCCCTGGGCTCACTCACAGAGACGGGTGGTGAAGGGGAGAGAAATGGTGATACGCTCCCTCAATTACCTCAGACTGTAGAAATACAGGATTCGGACCGTTAGCATAACTAATTAGCTCCACAGTGGACACAGAACCTGAGGCGACCGCCATTACAAAAACACTGACATCACTGTCGTGGAGCTAGGTAGCTAGGTGAGACTTAGCTATACTCAACGGCTGATGAGGGTCCCTAGCTACTAGCATGCGAATTTTGGGGTCAATGAGGGGTGGGAAAGGAAAACATGAGTTAAGCTCACGCTAATGGCCAAGCTAAGTCTGGGGAGGTGCTAGCTTGTAGCGTAGTGTAGGTGCTGCGTCGTTAGGGGAGAAATGTCAACAAATGTGAATTAAAAGGCGTCGAGTACAGCAGTACACCCCCAAGCTAATGAGGGTGTGGAAAGTCATTCTTGGTGATGTAGCCAGTCCTGTCTGGCTTTTTGTGTGTCTGTGTGTGTGTGTAAATGTATATTTGCATGTATTCCCCTTTAAAAAAACGTTCAAAAAAATGTATTTTTTGTTTCTTGTTTTCAGACTCCTGTGTTGTCAGCATAACGTGTGTGTGTGTGTGTGTGTCTCACCCCTGGGAGTCCAGTGTGTTGGTGGCGTCCTGCAGCAGCTTGGACAGCACAGTGAAGATGTGCAGTCTCATCTCTGGGTCTCTGTCGGGGTGGACCAGGATCTGCAGCAGGGGCATCAGCAGGGGCAGGAACTCTCCTAGGACTGGACCTGGGACCACACACACACACACACACGCACACACACACGCACACACACACACACAGAAAATTGTGTGACTGACCGAGCAATATGCCATCTCACCCCAAACTAACCCCTCAGGAATACCCCGACAGTGACACACGAAGATGACGCAAAGAAAGAAAGGAAAGAGAGACGTCTGGAGTGTGTGTGTGTGCGCTTCGAGCCTGCATGGGAAATTCAGAAGGAAAGTATTCACACACACACACACACACACACACACCCTGTCTGTAAGAGTATGTACCATTTATAGAGCTTTGTGCACGTCTGCGAGTGTGTGTGTGTTACTGCGGGCTGTGTTGCAGACTGGTCTGGAGACAGAGGATATCCTGAACTGCCTCTGGGACTGGGACCAGTGGAACTGAATGGCTGGACTCATGGGGAAAGACAGGGTGGGCGAGAGAGGTGCAAGATGGTTCAATAGAGAAAGAGAGAGGCACACAGAGAGAGAGAGAGAGAGAGAGACAGAGAGACAGAGAGAGAGAGAGAGAGAGAGAGAGAGAGAGAGAGAGAGAGAGAGAGAGAGAGAGAGGGAGAGAGAGAGGGAGGGAGAGGGAGGGAGAGGGAGGGAGAGGGAGGGAGAAACAGGCCAGGTAGAGAAAGAGATGAGGCAAAGTTGACCCAGAGAAAGAAAGAGAATGACAAGTCAAAGAGAGAGAGAGACTGACAAGTCAGAGAGACCTAACCCTAACCCAACAGCAGAGAGGGGAGGAGAGGGAGGGGTGTCGCGGGGCAGGAACGTGTGAAGGCAGGGTGCGTGGTAGAAACCCGGGGAGGGGAGAGATGAAGTCTCAAGGTCTGGTGTGTTTCTCAGACTGACCGCAAGAGGATATGAGAGAGAGACCAGCCCGGTGATACACTGACACACCGGACAGCTCGGCTGTGCGGGCGCACACGCACGCACACACACACACACACGCGCGCACAGGGTGTGTTGTGAGCAGAGAATGAGCAAGGTTTTATTTTTGTAAGGGTAGAGGGTGCCAGATTGAAGACAATGAGAGAACACACACACACAGGCCTGACCACACACAGACACACTAAGACCACACTGTGGCCAGAAGGATGCGTGAGGGCATGGTTTATGTAAAAACTTAACTAAAACGAGCATAATTTGCAATAAAAGGAAACATCTTACCCCAACAGCTACAGCTAACAATAGCGGGTTAAACAGGAAGTGATCGTTTCACTCCAACATCAACGTCCACCCCAAACAGAGCCACAGCCCCATTTTCTAGCTCCCAGCCGTCCCACAATGCACCAGTGTCTGGCCTCGCCAACGGGAGGCGTCTGGCACTGACCCGGTGCGGATCACACACACACACACACACACACACCCCCCCACACACACACACACACAGGAGTCTAGGTTCAAAGTAGCCTTGATGCAAGGGAGGTCAAGACCAGGGGCTCTTTGGTGTTTGGTGCTTTGGTGTTTGGGGGGGGGGGGTGCAGGGCGACATGATGACCTGGGTGTAGCTGGAGGGGACCAGTCAAGCTATAGGGCTGGGGGGGGGTGGGGGGGGGCATGCTATTGCTGCTCACGCCTCTCCTACTCAATTAGGTCTGTCCGCTTCCCCACCTCACCCTCCCCCTCTCTGGGGGGGGGAGGGGGGAGCGAGGAGGTGTTTCAACACGAAAGTGAAGTTCAGAGGGTGGATTTACCCAAATCACTGAGTTAACTGGGCCTAATGACAGACAGACTGTGTGTGTGTGGGTGTGTGTGTGTGCGTGCACAAGCAGGGATAGGGCAGAGGGAGACATGGGAAGGGGTTTAGGGGATATAATGGAAGCTTTGTGGCTGCCTCAGTTTGAAGGGCCTCAAGTGGTCTCTGCTCTCCACATAACTCACAGGGAAACATATATAGAACTGTCTGCCTGTCTGTCTGTCTGTCTGCCTGTCTGTCTAACTGTCTGTCTGTCTGTCTGTCTGCCTGCCTGCCTGCCTGACTGTCTGTCTGTCTGTCTGTCTGTCTGTCTGCCTGTCTGTCTAACTGTCTGTCTGCCTGTCTGTCTGCCTGCCTGTCTGTCTGTCTGTCTGTCTGTCTGTCTGTCTGTCTGTCTGTCTGTCTGTCTGTCTGCCTGTCTGTCTGTCTGCCCCCCCCCCTCACCTGACTGCGTGGCCAGTAGCTGCAGCTGCAGCCTCTGGGGGGAGAGGCTGGTCCAGTCCCTCTGGGAGGCCGACAGGCCCTCCAGCAGCTGGGCCATGTGCTGCCGGTACAGCTCCGGTACGGAGGCCAGGCCCAGCGCTCCACACACGCACCTCACACTCTGCTGGGCCTGGGGCAGGAGGAGGGAGACAGGGGAGACAGACAGGGAGACAGGGAGAGACAGACAGGGAGACAGGGAGAGGACATGAGAGAGGGAGAGACAGACAGGGAGACAGGGAGAGGACATGAGAGAGGGAGAGACAGACAGGGAGACAGGGAGAGGACATGAGAGAGGGAGAGACAGACAGGGAGACAGGGAGAGGACATGAGAGAGGGAGAGACAGACAGGGAGACAGGGAGAGGACATGAGAGAGGGAGAGACAGACAGGGAGACAAGGAGAGGACATGAGAGAGGGAGAGACAGACAGGGAGACAGGGAGAGGACATGAGAGAGGGAGAGACAGACAGGGAGACAGGGAGAGGACATGAGAGAGGGAGAGACAGACAGGGAGACAGGGAGAGGACATGAGAGAGGGAGAGACAGACAGGGAGACAGGGAGAGGACATGAGAGAGGGAGAGACAGACAGGGAGACAGGGAGAGGACATGAGAGAGGGAGAGACAGACAGGGAGACAGGGAGAGGACATGAGAGAGGGAGAGACAGACAGGGAGACAGGGAGAGGACATGAGAGAGGGAGAGACAGACAGGGAGACAGGGAGAGGACATGAGAGAGGGAGAGACAGACAGGGAGACAGGGAGAGGACATGAGAGAGGGAGAGACAGACAGGGAGACAGGGAGAGGACATGAGAGAGGGAGAGACAGACAGGGAGACAGGGAGAGGACATGAGAGAGGGAGAGACAGACAGGGAGACAGGGAGAGGACATGAGAGAGGGAGAGACAGACAGGGAGACAGGGAGAGGACATGAGAGAGGGAGAGAGAAGGAGGGGAGAGAGAGAGAGAGCGAGAGAGAGGGAGGGGGAGAGAGAGAGACAGAGAGAGAGGGAGGGGGAGAGAGGGAGGAAGGGGAGAGAGAGAGAGAGAGAGAGAGAGAGAGAGGGGGAGAGAGGGAGGGAGGGGAGAGAGGCATGAGAGAGGGTGAGAGAGAGAGGGAGAGAGAGAGGGAGGGGGAGAGAGGGAGGGGAGAGAGAGAGGACATGAGAGAGGGTGTAAGAGAGAGGGAGAGAGAGAGGGAGGGGGAGAGAGGGAGGGGAGAGAGAGAGAAGACATGAGAGAGGGTGAGAGAGAGAGAGACAGAGAGAGAGAGAGGGGGGAGGGATGGAGGGGAATGGAAAGGGGGTAGATAGTTTAAGGGGGGGGATAGAGGGCAAGGGTGAAAGAGAGAGGGTGGGAGGGAGAGGAGAGAGAGGGTGGGAAGCAGGGAGAGAGAGGGGGCAGACAGGTTAGAGTTTAAAACGACAAGAGTGATCATCACAACACAGGATGCAAGTGGGACATTTGTGGCTCGGGGAATTATGGGAATCCGAGGAATTCGGTCACCTACGGAAAAGAGCCGTTAGCCGCCGTGGAAACCAAAACACACACACATTAGTAATACAATGCTGGACATCACAAGACCTCACTCTAAACCCTTCCAAAAACAAACAGAGACCCTGACAGATGAGAGAGGATGAGAGAGACAGAGAGAGATGAGAGGGAGAGAAAGAGAGGAAGGGGGGGTGAGAGAGAGAGGAAGATAGAGGGACGGAGAGAGAAAGCCAAAAGGGAGTGGGGTGAGAGGAATTGAGAGTGAGAGAGAGAGAGAGAACACTGGTGTCTCTAAAGGACAGAGGAAGTGAACCCTAACCCCCTTGGGGTCGGGACAAGCCAACCCCCACTGACACACACAATCTGTCTGAAGCCCCAAGTCCTTGTCCAGTCCTTGTCCCCCCCCCCCCCTCCAGTGGGCTATTAATCAGAAAGTTGCCGGTTCGATTCCCGGCCGTGCAAAATGACGTTGTGCGGGAATGTCCCTGTACTTACTATAATTCGTTCTGGGTAAGAGCGTCTGCTAAATGACTACAAATGGCTCCAAGCCAGCCAATCAGAGACGGGTGACAGGGAGCCATGGACACCAGGGTGTTTCATTACGGGAACGCCGCGGCCGGTCTCCCTCCCGGGGGACACAAACCCACGTCCGGGAAGGGTTAGGGTTAGGCCCCAGGCTGTTCTCACCCTCCCTGACCTCCCTCTCTCCCTCCCTCCCAGAAGGTCGGCAGACATAAGGGACAGACAGCGACAGCGGTTCAGTCACCAGTCAGCTCCGTCTCCCTCTCTCCCTCCCTCCCTCCAAATCACATCTCTCTCTCTCCCCCTCATTCCAAACCATCCCTTTCTCTCTCCTTCTCCCCAGAGTGGACGACGTGATGACAGACACTCACACACACTCACACACACAGACTGGACCCAGACAGGAAGCTGCAGGCTGGTGTTCTGACCACAGGCAGCCGCTGCGGTCCACATGGCCGTGCAGCACATGACCCGGGGGGGGCATCCCCCTCCTCCATGTCAGTCGCTCATTCAAGGTGGACCGCGAGGGAGCGTAGTGTGGCGGGGGGGATGACGGAAGGGTGCGACGACGCCCGCACACCTGCCTCAACAGTGCTCCCTCTCCCTCCCCTCCCCTCTCCCTCTCCCCCTCCCCCTCCCCGATGAGCTTTAAGAGTTCCCCTCTCCAGGTGCCATTTGGGCTCCCCTGTCTAAGTGGGCAGTTCCCCTCAGCTCTGTGCGCCTGCGTTGGGCCCCGCCACTGAGACGGCCTTCCTCACATGACCGCTTCCCACAGCACACTCACCCACACCAGGATGAGAGAGGGGGGGGGGGGGGGAGGAGAGGGGGAGAGAATGGAAAATAGAAGGGGAAAGAGAGACAGACAGAGAGACAGGAGAGAGACAGAGAGAGAGACAGGAGAGAGAGAGAGAGACAGGAGAGCGAGAGAGAGAGACCATAGACTCAGGAGAGAGAGACAGACAGAGAGAAAGACAGGAGAGAGAGACAGAGAGAGAGACAAGAGACTCAGGAGAGAGAGACAGACAGAGAGAAAGACAGGAGAGAGAGACAGAGAGAGAGACAAGAGACTCAGGAGAGAGAGAGACAGAGAGAAAGACAGGAGAGAGACACAGATAGAGAGGGAGAGACAGAGACAGGAGAGAGACCGAGAGAGATAGAGAGACAGGAGAGACAGAGAGTCTCACCTTGTCAGCCAGGCCGGGCTCTGGGGTCAGACTCTGGACAGACAGCAGCACCTGCAGGAGCTGGAGGCTGACGGAGGAACAGTCTGGTCCACACAGAGTCAGCAGCACGTCCACACACACCACCAGCTGCTCCAGATACACCACCTGTGGAGGGCGGAGCGAGGCGGTGAGGCTCCACAAAGAGAACAGAGGAGAGGGGAGAGAGAGAGACAGAGAGCGAGAGAAGACACCAGAGAGGTAAGAGGTGGAGCGAGATATGGAGGGGAGAGAGGGAAGAGCCTGTACACAGTTGCAGTCACTTGCAAATGTGACCGTGCTCTACGCAGTCCTGGGACCTCTGTCCCTCCCTCCCTCCCTCCCTCCCTCCCTCCCTCCCTCCCTCCCTCCCTCCCTCCCTCCCTCCCTCCCTCCCTCCCTCCCTCCCTCCCTCCCTCCCTCCCTCCCTCCCTCCCTCCCTCCCTCCCTCCCTCCCTCCCCCCCTCCCCCCGCCTCTCAGTCCAACACCCCATGGTTGACAGCCAATCCACACGGAAGACACCCGTTGCCATGGTGGCTGGCTCAGAGAGCGTGGCCTGCCTTCCTGTGGCCCCGTCATTAGGAGGGGGGGGGGGTGTCTCCAGGTGTTCACTGAAGTGCGTATGTGGCAGGCCGCGCAATTAGCACCGACGCAGACGCAGGCATGATAATATACATGGCCATGCACACATGTGCACGCGCACACACACACGATCACACACACACGATCACACACACACGATCACACACACTGTCAGTCCCTGAGGTAGCCACTGGGGGAGCCGCACCAACTCTCTAAGCAGCTCCCACATGAGGTAGAGAGGAGGAGGACAAGGAGAGGAGGAAGAGGAGAGGAGGAAGAGGAGAGGAGAGGAGAGGAGAGGAGAGGAGAGGAGAGGAGGAGAGGAGAGGAGGAAGAGGAGAGGAGGAAGAGGAGAGGAGGAAGAGGAGAGGAGGAGAGGAGAGGAGGAGAGGAGGAAGAGGAGAGGAGGAACAGGAGAGGAGGAAGAGGAGAGGAGGAGAGGAGAGGAGGAAGAGGAGAGGAGGAAGAGGAGAGGAGGAAGAGGAGAGGAGGAGAGGAGGAAGAGGAGAGGAGGAAGAGGAGAGGAGGAGAGGAGGAGAGGAGGAGAGGAGGAGAGGAGGAGAGGAGGAAGAGGAGAGGAGGAAGAGGAGAGGAGGAAGAGGAGAGGAGGAGAGGAGGAAGAGGAGAGGAGGAAGAGGAGAGGAGGAAGAGGAGAGGAGGAAGAGGAGAGGAGGAAGAGGAGAGGAGGAAGAGGAGAGGAGAGGAGGAAGAGGAGAGGAGAGGAGGAAGAGGAGAGGAGGAAGAGGAGAGGAGGAAGAGGAGAGGAGGAAGAGGAGAGGAGAGGAGGAAGAGGAGAGGAGGAAGAGGAGGAAGAGGAGGAAGAGGAGAGGAGGAAGAAGAGGAAGAAGAGGAAGAGGAGAGGAGGAAGAAGAGGAAGAAGAGGAAGAAGAGGAGAGGAGGAGAGGAGGAAAAGGAGAGGAGGAAGAGGAGAGGAGGAAGAGGAGGAGGAGAGGAGGAAGAGGAGAGGAGGAGGAGAGGAGGAAGAGGAGAGGAGGAAGAGGAGAGGAGGAAGAGGAGAGGAGGAGGAGAGGAGGAAGAGGAGAGGAGGAAGAGGAGAGGAGGAGGAGAGGAGGAGGAGGAGAGAAGGAAGAGGAGAGAAGGAGAGAAGAGGAGGAAGAGGAGAGGAGGAAGTGGAGAGGAGGAAGAGGAGAGGAGGAAGAGGAGAGGAGGAAGAGGAGAGGAGGAGGAGAGGAGGAAGAGGAGGAGGAGAGGAGGAAGAGGAGAGGAGGAGGAGAGGAGGAAGAGGAGAGGAGGAAGAGGAGAGGAGGAAGAGGAGGAACAGGAGAGGAGGAAGAGGAGAGGAGGAAGAGGAGAGGAGGAAGAGGAGAGGAGGAAGAGGAGAGGAGAGAAGGAAGAGGAGAGGAGGAAGAGGAGAGGAGGAGAGGAGGAAGAGGAGAGGAGGAAGAGGAGAGGAGGAAGAGGAGAGGAGAGGAGGAAGAGGAGAGGAGGAAGAGGAGAGGAGGAAGAGGAGAGGAGGAGGAGAGGAGGAAGAGGAGAGGAGGAAGAGGAAGAGGAGAGGAGGAAGAGGAGAGGAGGAGGAGAGGAGGAAGAGGAGAGGAGGAGGAGAGGAAGAAGAGGAGAGAAGGAGGAAGAGGAGAGAAGGAGGAGAAGAGGAAGAGGAGAGGAGGAGGAGAGGAGGAAGAGGAGAGAAGGAGAGAAGAGGAGGAAGAGGAGAGGAGGAAGTGGAGAGGAGGAAGAGGAGAGGAGGAAGAGGAGAGGAGGAGGAGAGGAGGAAGAGGAGGAGGAGAGGAGGAAGAGGAGAGGAGGAGGAGAGGAGGAAGAGGAGAGGAGGAGGAGAGGAGGAAGAGGAGAGGAGGAGAAGGAGAGGAGGAAGAGGAGAGAAGGAAGAGGAGAGAAGGAGAGAAGAGGAGGAAGAGGAGAGGAGGAGGAGAGGAGGAAGAGGAGAGGACATGTGTTTATCTGGCAGACGAGAGATGTGAAAGCTAGGCTGTGACAGATCCACTGCCCTGAGCACGCTCACGACAGGAGCTGCCCAGACACACGTCCCCCCTGTCATCATCGCTCATGTCGGGAGGCGGAGGTGGAACGAGGTGTGTGTGTCTGTGTTGGGGGCACATTTCCCTATGACACAGCAGGAGCTCTCCAAGGGGGTAGACAGAGAGAGAGAGAGCCCGAGAGGGGAAGAGAGAGAGACAGAGAGGGGAAGAGAGAGAGACACAGAGAGGAAGAGAGAGAGACAGAGAGGGGAAGAGAGAGAGACACAGAGAGGAAGAGAGAGAGACAGAGAGGGGAAGAGAGAGAGCCAGAGAGGGGAAGAGAGAGAGACACAGAGAGGAAGAGAGAGAGACAGAGAGGGGAAGAGAGAGAGCCAGAGAGGTGAGACCAGAAGCTGGCAGACTTGGAGGAGAAACACCAGACGCGCAGGCAGCAACACAACCGCACGGTCCAGGACCTACGGGAACGGAACAAGTTACACGGCGGTGTAATGATGGTGCGTGTGTTCACACACACCTGGAACCTGCTCCGGCTACACCTGGTTCTCTGGCTGCCGCACGCTCCGGGGAGTGTGTGTGTGTGTGTCCACTGCTGTCACACTAATAACACACACGGACGCTCACAGCTGACATGCTCGTGAACTCCCTCCTCCTCCTCACAGGTGTTGGCGTTGCCATGGCAACGGGCAGACACACACACACACACACACACACACACACACGGGGGGGGTGGGGCATGACCGGGGGTGTGTGTTCACAGGTGAGGCTGCTTGTCACATGCAGAGCCAGCCCCAGCCCCTTCCTCGCCCTCCTTTCTTCTCCTCTTAACTCTCACTTCTCTTCTACACTCGCCCCCCCGTCTCTCCCTCTCCTCTCTCTCCCTCATGTCTCTCCCTCATGTCTCCCTCTCTCTCTCTCCTTCTCCTCTCTCTCTCTCATGTCTCCCTCTCTCTCTCCCTCTCCTCATGTCTCTCCCTCTCCCTCATGTCTTCCTCTCTCCTCTCTCTCCCTCTCCTCTCTCTCCCTCTCCTCTCTCTCCTCATGTCTTCCTCTCTCCCTCATGTCTCCCTCTCTTCTCAAGAGGTGAACGTTTGCACACGACAAGACAATAGAAGACATCACCCCCCCCCTCTCTTCACGGCCAGAGAGCAGAGCCGTTTCTACACTGCCTTACAGAGTTCTCCGTGAAGTGGGTGGCAGTAAATATGTCTTCTGATTCTCCTCAAGGCTTTCCCTCCCTCCTTTCTCTCTCTCTTCTCTCTATTTCTCTCCATCTTCTTCGTGCCTGCCTGTCTGCGTAGCCCCGCTACACGTCCGTCGCCACGGCAACACGCAACCCAACTTTCCTTTGTTGGGATGTGGGTGTGTGTGTTAACTATGAGTGTGTTTGCTGTAGTGGGGTCTCTCCACTCCAGAAGGGAAACGCAATTTGGGGGGGAATATAAAACGGATTTCTAAACCAACCGTGGCAGTTTGGGTACAAACACACGCCTCTTCTTTTCTAGCATGTTCCGCGTTGGGTTCTTCCTCTCCATGATCAGTGAGAGCACAGCGGCTTTGCTCGCCCTCTCCAGACCCTCGCTCCCACCCCACCCCCCCCAAACCCCCCCCGAGCTTTGAACACGATCTATACTCCTTCCTCCATGGCTCAGCAGTAGTGCCGGTCCGACCGCTTTCCCCTCGCCCGAAAGAGAGGAGGAGGAGAGGAGAGAGAACGCAGGAGAGAACGGGCCCTCGGACGTTGGCTGGGATCAAGAGAGGAGGACGCTGTTGTGAGAAGCCCTGAGGCTGCTGTTCAAAACGCACGCAGTCGGAGGCTGCAATTTAGAAAGGCTGTTTGGCCCAAACCCCCGAAACCCTCAAGTCCTTCAGCACCGTGCTGTGTTTCTCAGCTGGGGCAGCTCTCTCTCTCTCCTTCCCTCTCTTTCCCTCCTTCCTCTCTCTCTCTCTACCTCTCTTTCTCTACCCCTCTCTCTCTCTCTCTCTGCCCCTCTCTCCTTCCCACTCCCCCTCTCCTTCAATCTCTCCCCCCCCTACCCCCCTCCTCTCTGACGGCATGTCTAAATACTATCAGAAGGGCATCAAAAACAAGCTGTTGAGTCATGGTGCGCGGCTAGCGCTGGCTCTGAATGGCCGAGTGTCTGGTTGTGTGTGGGGAAGACAGAGAAAGTGAGTAATATAGAAATAAAGTTAAAGTATGTGGTTTTGCCGGTGTGGGTTCACAAGCATGTCAAAGTGGGTGTATGTGTGGGAGTATGAGTGTGTGTGAGAGTGTGTGTGAATGTGTGTGTGAGAAAGTGTGTGTGAATGTGTGTGTGAGAGAGTGTGTGTGTGAGAGTGTGTGTGTGTGAGAGTGTGTGTGTGTGTGTGTGTGAGAGTGTGTGTGTGTGAGAGTGTGTGTGTGTGAGAGTGTGTGTGAGAGTGTGTGTGTGTGAGAGTGTGTGTGTGAGAGAGTGTGTGTGTGAGAGAGTGTGTGTGTGTGTGAGAGAGTGTGTGTGTGAGAGCGGGATGCAGGTGCAGCTCAGGGTTATTTACAGCTCGGGGGTGACCTGGTCATGGTCTCTCCCTGCTCCCAGAACACTGCAGGTGCTCCGGAGAGGACAATTTAATGGCTCTGCTAAGACGGAAGGAGAGACAACAGAGGGAGAGCGAGGGGAGGTAGAGAGACGAAGAGAGGAGAGCGAGAGGGGAGAGACGAAGAGAGGACAGTGAAGGAGGAGAGATAGAGAGAGGGAGACAAAGAGAGGGAGACAAAGAGAGGGAGACAAAGAGAGAGAGAGAGCAGAGGTCTGTCTCCATCTGCGAGGAAGCGCGGGGCCCAGTCCGTCCGGCAACATTGCCGGGGGGGGGGGTGGGGGGTAGAGAAAGGGGCCGAGGGGTCCATTAGGGGGGTCCATTCCCCCTCCCTGCCCGTGCCAGTGCCAGAGAGAGAGGCAGAGAAAGGTAGATGGGAATAGTGATGTGTGTGTGTGTGGAGGAGTGGGTTTTATGACCCGACCTCTATCCAAAACATTTGGTCAGCTCTGCCCGCACGGCTTAAAGAGTGTTCAGGGAAGCTGGGCCGAGAGGTCGGGAGAAATTAGCAGACTTTTTATTATTATTAACCCAGAGAGGAAATTCCTCCAGGCCCCCCGGGAGAGAGGGGGGGTATGGGCAGTGGGCACGGGTGAGTCACTGCAGCCGGCCACCCTCCTCTCACCAGAGAGAGAGAGAGACACAGAGAGACAGAGAGAGAGACACAGAGAGAGAGAGAGAGAGAGAGAGAGACACAGAGAGACAGAGAGAGAGAGAGAGAGAGAGAGAGAGAGAGAGAGAGAGAGAGAGAGAGAGACAGAGAAAGAGAGACAGAGAGAAACAGAGAGGGAGAGACAGAGAGAGAGAGTGTGTTATTTTGATATCTAAGAGGAAATGAACTTCGGACAAGCGGGCAGCCTAGGTCTCTGTGATATTTTCCCCAGTCAGGAGACATCAGGGATTCTGTCAGGGTCGGCGAGTTATTTGAACAGCCTTTTTATCCAGCACGGGGTCACGGGAGGACGGAGAGCTCTTCGCGTGTCAAGCCAGAGGCTTATTTTTCTTTTAAAAAGATCCACTTTGAAATGTTAGACATGAATAACAACCTATGCCCAACTTTTGCTGTTGCTAAGTCAGCGTTTTGGGGCATGACTCAACAGTGAAACCCATTGACCTACCAGAGGAGTAATTCCATAAAAAATTGCCTTTCCCAAAAAGCCTTGATAAGAGTTAATCCAATGTATGGTGAAATGTCTCTAATGGAACACAGTCAGCAGGGACTATCCAGCTGCTGTCAGAGGTTAGTGCCCTGAAACCACTAACATTACAGGCCAAACACAGAGACTCACAGAACCTGGCGAGGGAGGGGGTTGGGCGAGGCAGGACCTGGCAACCCCAAGTCAAGGGAGGGGGTTGGCGAGGCAGAACCTGGCAACCCCAAGTCGAGGGAAGGGGGTTGGGCAAGGCAGAAACTGGCAACCCCAAGTCGAGGGAAAGGGGTTGGCGAGGCAAAACCTGGCAACCCAAAGCGACTTGCCCGCCCACCCGCCCCCCTCTCCCTGGAGGTCAGAGGAGGGTGTGCTCTCACCTGCTGGGAGCCTTGGCACACGTCCGGCTGGGCCAGCGTGTCAGCCACCTGCCGGAGGTGTGGCCTGAGCAGGGGGCCGGAGCAGCCCTCCAGGACGGCCCCCAGCACCATGAGGGGGGTCCAGGGGGAGGAGGAGGAGGAGGAGGGGGCCTCCACGTGGGCCAGGAGCAGCTTGAGGAAGACCTCGGGACTGACGAAGGTGCCCAGGAGCTTGGCGGCTGCGAGACTCTGTAGAAACGAAGAAAGAGAAAGATCACAAATCTAAGACAGAAAAACAACAACAAAAACTATATATAAAAAAAACAAAAAATTAAAGAAAGCGAGACAGAAAAAAAAAGTAAGGAAGGAAATAAAAAAAAAATCATAATTCCAAGTCATGTATCATCTTGCCGCTGATAAACCGCCCCGCTACCAGAAGCTTCCTCTGCAAACAGGTGCATCCCCAGTCCTTGATCCAGAACCAGCCAGCACAGGGAGGCCATACATCACACGCCAGACCCTGTCTACTGGAAGGCCAGCAGCTGTATCCTGCTCCGCAGTGATCCTGACGGATCAGGCTGGCTGGGCATCGACGAGGCGCCGCATCAAACGCACCCCCACACCCGCCCACCTGAGAACGTGGCGAGTGGAAATAGCGGCGGGCGAGGGCCCCCTGGGGGTGGAGCCTGACTGGGCTCTCGGAGGACGGAGCGGCCGGCTGTCCACAAGCTGGGACTGGGGGCCTGGCTGGGACTGGGGGCCTGGCTGGGACACTACACACTGGTCTCTCTAGGCATCTCTCTCTCTCCCTCTCTCATCCTACTCTACTCTCCCCCCCCCCCCCCCCCCCCCCACGTTCCTCAACCCGTCCCCTCGAACGGCCCCCCGCGCCCGCCCGCGCCCCACTCACCTGGGCGACCACCTGGGCCTCGGGGTCGGCGGTGGCGCGGTACAGTGCGGCCAGCAGCGGCTGCAGGTGCTGGGTCAGGTGGTCCTCGGCGTGCAGCAGCAGCACGGCCAGCAGGCGGGCCGCCTTCAGCCGGGTCGGCGCCAGCCAGTCCGTCACGTCGCGCGCCAACGCTGGCAGCACCCGGGACAGGTTCCTCACCACCAGCTCCCTGCAGCCCAGCCCGGGACGCTCCACTGGGAAGAGGGAGGGAGGGGGGGGGAGGGAGAGGGAGGGGGGGGGAGAGGGGGGAGGGAGGGGGGGGGAGAGGGAGGGGGGAGAGGGAGGGAGGGAGGGGGGAGAGGGAGGGAGGGAGGGAGGGGAGGGGAGGAGAGGGGGGGAGGGAGGGGGGGGAGGGAGGGAGGAGAGGGAGGGGGGGGAGGAGAGGGGGAGGAAGGAGGGAGGGGGGGAGGGAGGGGAGGAGAGGGGGGAGGGAGGGAGGAGAGGGAGGGGGGAGAGGGAGGGAGGGAGGGAGGGAGGGAGGGAAGGGGGAGGGGAGGAGGAGAGGGAGGGAGGGAGGGAGGAGAGGGAGGGGGGAGGAGAGAGGGAGGGAGGGAGGGGGGGGGGGAAGGGAGGAGAGGGGGGGAGGGAGGGAGGGAGGAGAGGGAGGGGGAGGGGAGGAGGAGAGGAGAGGAGAGGGAGGGGGACAAAGAAAGAGAGAGAAAAGAGATTAGAGTAAACTGTATGGGGATGCAAAGACTTTTGAGGTTTAAGGAATTTTCCACTGAACCCCCCCAAAAGTTATAAAAAAGTGTTTTTGAGACAGATTGGATTGTCCGCCATATTTTTCAGGGCTTAGAGCTGTCCCCTGTGCACCGAAGTAGAATCCACACAAAATCCTTTTTTCCAGAAGCGTATCTCTTTACGATGGAGATTTCCTCTTGTCCGGGGGCTTGTCAGAGCAAGTGGAACACATTCTCAAATAGCCCTCCCTCCCTTCCTCCCTCCCTCCCTTCCCTCCCTCCCTTCCCTCCCTCCCTCCCTCCCTCCCTCCCTCCCTCCCTCCCTCCCTCCCTCCCTCCCTCCCTCCCTCCCTCCCTCCCTCCCTCCCTCCCTCCCTCCCTTCCCTCCCTCCCTCCCTCCCTCCCTCCCTCCCTCCCTCCCTCCCTCCCTCCCGTTAATGAGAGAGGAAGAGAGGAAGAGGAGGATGCGTCCGTCAGACAGTGGGCAAGACATAACAAGCCCGTTGGTGTCTTTATGGAGTCCCTCACAGACAAACAGTGACCTTTCCAGAAGGGAGCAGGGTTGTGGATCTACGCCACATGGAGAGAGACAGAACGAGAGAGAGACAGTGAGAGACAGACAGAGAGATACAGAGAGAGAGGGGAAGGTTGTGTGTGTGTGTGTGTATATTGGCCTGATATTACTAGAAACTATGAAGAACACCAAATATCCAGGGTGTTTGTTTTGCATCCCAACAGACATAGATTACAGTGGACGGAGCATCTGAATGTCATTTTAGAAACAAATGTTCATTTGCAAGGTTTGAAAACTTTTCCACTCCCCCCCCCCCCCCCCCCATGCCAGATTCCAGCTTTTCTACTAAACCGCATATTTGTTTCAGTGAATGCATTTGGCGGCCTGGCTGGCCTTGGTGGCTTGTCTGTGTAGCAGATGTCTGGAGGCGAATTAGGGAGCTCAGCTATGTAGTTCAACATGCCATTGCAAGCAGCACTGACCTACTCCCAGCACTGACCTACTCCCAGCACTGACCTACTCCCAGCACTGACCTACTCCCAGCACTGACCTACTCCCAGCACTGACCTACTCCCAGCACTGACCTACTCCCAGCACTGACCTACTCCCAGCACTGACCTACTCCCAGCACTGACCTACTCCCAGCACTGACCTACTCCCAGCACTGACCTACTCCCAGCACTGACCTACTCCCAGCACTGACCTACTCCCAGCACTGACCAACTCCCAGCACTGACCTACTCCCAGCACTGACCAACTCCCAGCACTGACCTACTCCCAGCACTGACCTACTCCCAGCACTGACCTACTCCCAGCACTGACCTATTCCCAGCACTGACCTACTCCCAGCACTGACCTACTCCCAGCACTGACCTACTCCCAGCACTGACCTACTCCCAGCACTGACCTACTCCCAGCACTGACCTACTCCCAGCACTGACCTACTCCCAGCACTGACCTACTCCCAGCACTGACCTGCATCCTGAGACAGGTCTAGCTGCAGCGCCATTGCTCAGGCCCAAACACATCCAGTGGCCCCCCCAGTGGCCCCCCCAGGGGCTCTGCCCATCTCAGCGCCTACCTTCCCGGCAGCCTGGGCTAGCAACACTGTCATTACGGTTCTGGAGGAAACCCACGGACCCCGCACCTGCGAGCGACACCCAGCCCCCCCCCCCCCCCCCCCCCGGCCCTCCCTCTTTATCACAGTAATACAAGGAGCTAATGGTATTTTTCACCTGAGCGATAACCGCCCCCCCCCCCCTCCCCCCCTACACAGGGGGAGAAATTACACCTTTCAAAATCAGTGGGGAGTAAAGGCTGATGGGGGGGGGGATGACATAATCCGACAATAACTCGATCCATACACCCCCCACCCCACCCCTCGCTCAGACATTAAGCTCTTGGCACAAGATCCACAGGCCTACAGGTTTCGACAGAGCGTGGTGCCCTGGTTCACTGGTGGGAGGCTATTCAAGGGAGAATGCAGTGTTCTTGTTCTGTGTGCTGAAAGGAAAAGGAGGGGGTGGGGCTGCTCACCTGCTGACTGCCATGGAAATGACAGACAGACACAAACAGACAGACAGACAGACAGACAGGCACTCAGACAGACAGACAGACAGACAGACAGACAGACAGGCAGACACAGACAGACAGACAGACAGACAGGCAGACACACACAGACAGACAGACAGACAGGCACTCAGACAGACAGACAGTCAGTCAATCAGACAGACTGACAGAGACTCATACAGGCACTTGGACAGACAGGCAGACAGACAGACAGGCAGGCAGTCAGACAGACAGGTTGACCCAGGGATAAGGTGACTTCCTCATCACATAACCGAGTTGACAAATGCCACTAGTGACAGACAGTAATAAGCACTTGGAGAGTTACCAGGAGAGATAGTTAGAGAGAGAGAGAGTGTGTGTGTGTGTACACACCTCTCCCCTACCCTTGATAGGCTGTGCCATGACTCAAAGCCCTCCCCCCCCCTCGGTCTTGAACAGTGATAGTAATGAGGGAGTTAGGGGCCAGCGGGTCAACACTTTGCAGCCGTTCATCACATCCTGCACGGCTGTCAGGACTGACACATGAGCCTCAACGACCTCCAGCCCAAGGACGAGGGGTCACGGAGGGGTCACAGAGGGGTCATATTCCTCAAAGGATCACACGTTTTATCACAATATTGCAGGACTTTGCCAACACGTTCCATGTACTGCATATATAATGCATGATGTGTGTAGACAGACTATAACTAGGGCTGTAGCTATCGAGTATTTTGCTGATCGAGTATCCTACGGAAAATTCCATCGATTCATCGAGTAATCAGATCAAACGTAATCTTGCTTAAAGAGCAATATTAAATATACAAGAGAAAATAAGACAGGCCTCTTAAAATGAACAAATAAGTGGTTTCCTTCCTTATTTTTTATATGCATAGTATGCAATGCGTATACATTTTTCTATCAAAAATAAAAAAATTGTTATTATCCATTATTTCTCTGTCTTGACTTGTCCTGTGAACAATGACAAAGTTGACTGAGATGAATTAAGTGCGTTTAAGTACATGTTTGTGGATGTTTTCTGTTGAGATGCTGCAGCATGGACGACGTGCTGCTGCGGTGTGCTAGCTCGATCTTGCAATGGACAGACCACGGAGTTCTCTTTACTTTTCTATCTGAAATGATCCCAAACCTTAGAGATTTTCTGTTGTTTTCTCTTGTTTGTTTCTTTTCTTTGGCCATTGTTATCGCTCCCTTCCATTTTGCCGCTCGCACGCGCCCTCAAATCAAAAACACCGCTAAATCCTTGCGTCTCCTTCCGCATTGTGGACGTAAGCGCGTTGTGTCACACTAAAAATAATCATTGCGAAAGAACGTGACGTGAGCTTTAAAATTAAATGAAGGAGGATTCGAGGCAGAGGAATTTTGCCTTTTTGTAATCGAGTTACTTGAGGAATCGTTTCAGCCCTAACTAGAACCTAATCCAAAATCATACAGTATGAATCAGAACCTAATCCAAGATCAAACTGTATAAACCGGGATCCTGATCCAAGATCATACTGCATAAACCAGTACCTAATCCAAGATCATACTGTATAAACCAGTACCTAATCCAAGATCATACTGTATAAACCAGTACCTAATCCAAGATCATACTGTATAAACCAGGATCCTGATCCAAGATCCTACTGTATAAACCAGTACCTAATCCAAGATCATACTGTATACACCAGAATCTAATCCAAGATCATACTGTATAAACAAGTACCTAATCCAAGATCATACTGTATAAACCAGTACCTGATCCAAGATCATACTGTATAAACCAGTACCTAATCCAAGATCATACTGTATAAACCAGGATCCTGATCCTAGATCTCAGAGGTCAGTCATCATGTTGACCTCCACCCAGTGCTGAAGGCAGAGACAGCTAGCATTACAAGCTGCTCTTCACCCCGTCTCTGACCCACTTAGCCACAGTGGAAACTTGGACCAAAGGAGAGGGGTGTGTGTGTGGATGGGGGGGGGGGGGTCCTGGACCACAGCAAACGAGGACCTAACGAGGTCACAAAGTTCCGGAACTTCTGCCAAGAGCGATCTTTGGAGGCACGAATTTTAAATGAACAGCTCGAGGCTCGAATACAAACGTGGTGTTGAATGTGATTGTTCACGGCGCTAAGAGCCCCCGGCCCGAGGTCTGTCGTCATGGAGGATTCTGGGACTCACCTCCGGCAGGGTAGAGGGCGGGGGGGGCCAGCAGGAAGTCCATCTTGTCCTTCAGGTCGTCCTGGTTCTCCTGCTCCCACTGGGAGCCAGTCTGTCTCCATAAGTCTGCAGCCAGCAGCCTGCGGGCAGAGAGGTTACGCTCAACATCGAACGGAGCCGGTCTGTGTGACTCATAATATATTGTTCTGGGATATTTGCTTTAACCACAGAGATGTTATTTTTTTGGTGTATTTTTTATTTTTTACTATTAATTAAACCCTGGTCATGCAACCATCCCAAATCAAACTTTTAAAAAGATGACACCAACACAATGACTTGATTGTAAAAAAAAAAAAAAAAAAAAAAAGAAAAAACGTACAAAAATAATATATATATATAAAAAAAAAAAAAAAAAAACTGATCTGACATGATTGGGATAGGTCGTAACCGTGTGGACATGCTTTCACCTGTCCAGATGAGTTGAGATGTGAGATCTAGGAGGAAGTGAGCGTGGTGGAGAAGCCCCAGGGGGGTCTGGTACCTGATCTCCGGGATGTCGTCGCTGAGGCCGCTCAGCAGGAGGGGGATGAGCTTGTGGAAGTAGGAGTACCTGTCCCGGAGGTGGAGCAGCCAGCCGCCCACAACCTCCGTCACAGCCCTCCTCACCTGGAGGGGACAAGGGGAAGGAGGGGGTGGGGGGTGAAGGTGGGGGTGGTGGTGGTGTTTAGAGATGAAGCAGTTGGCTGTCAGTTAATCATGGCACGTGCGGTTGTGTGAATATGTTCTTCTCCGCACGTAATAAGAAGATTGATGGCGTTTCCGACAGAGCAGTAAACTGAAGTACATTGATTATATTGTTTTGTGTCATGCACTAAAGTCTTAAACTTAATATTCTGTCTGTTCTCCCAAGATAGGCTCATAAAATCTGCTCCATAAAAAGTCTCCCTTCCAGAAGCATAACTTTTCATAATTGTCTATCCAAAAGAAATGACCAAAAATGGAGGACATTATACCATGAAAATACACCCTACGTCCTCAAAAACAAACAAAATCGAAAAATACAACTATTTCTCAATTTACCGAAGTGCAAGACGTTGAATATGTTTCAACCATGTCTGTACCCACCAGTGGAGAATCGTCAAACAGCCTCTGAGCCAGGTGCGACAGGACGTCATCCACGTTCTTTCCGTTGCCATACTGGATGACAGCCCCGGTGGCCTGGATGGTTGACACTCTTACCCGGGAGTGTTGGTGAGAGATGTTCTGCATCAGAGGCTTGACCAAGCTTTCTGCCTGCATGTGGAAATGTTCTGAGGAGAAAACCATCGTTTGTTATTGTTGTTGTTGAAGCTTCTGTACCGAACCACCAATTCTTCAACGCGTTAATACTGCAAAATGATCCGGAGATCTTACAATTAGTCATGAGAAATACGAAAAAAAAAAAAAAAAAGATATCAGAATCGTGAAGCTAAACAACCAACAACTAATAGGTCAAGTCGCAAAGATGGCAGCGTGCCGTGCAACCATGGCAACTCTGTTCCAAAACACACAGCTAACGAGGCTTAAACTTACCCGGTACACATTTCGCAAAGTTGACAGTGCATTTGCAGCTCTCCTTTTTGACATCCGGAAAGGGATCGACAATAGTTCTCTGCAGAATCTTAATCATGTCGTCGAGATATGGAACTAGTTTCTTCCCACAGACCTCCACGGTTAGGGTCAACACTTCCGTCAAGGCGAGCCGAAGTTCTTCTGCTGGCTCCAGGATCTCTTTTCCGCCGAGCCGCTGCGACAGACAGGGCATTAGATACGGTAACGAAACCTCCGGTTGAGGTACACAACGAATAAACTCTCCGATCATGAGAATAGCAGTCTCCCTGCATCTCTCCATTGGGTCTGACAGGCATTTCAGTAGAGACTTCAGAAGATTCTGGAAAACCTCCTGTAACACGCCGCTTGAAAGCCCTTTATCGATTGTTTCTTTTTTTATGGCCTCAAGAGCTCGTTTTCTCGTGTTTTTGCTGTCTTCGTTCAGACAGTTCAATTGTCTGGCAAGTGTTCTCAAAACTTCAGCTGCAGCACGTTCATCTCCAGCTGCCATCGCCGCCATCTTTTAGGTTGCTATAACAACCTAGGGAAGTACGACAAACAAAAGGTACTTTACGATAGCGTCTTATTCAAAACCAAAAAGCTTTATTGGTTCGTTCGTCCAAGGTGGTTTTGGCTTTCGCTCTCTCTGTCTTTCTCTCTCTCTTTCTCTATGTGTGTGTGGATGTGTGTGTGTGTGTGTGTGTGTGTGAAATATGTGCATTAGATTAGCTGGGCTATTGTTTGTCTTCATTAGGCAACCACAACATCAAGTTTAAGTTCGCTTCATTTAGTAATTTCACCATAAGCAGTAGCCTACAATACAGACACACGATGTGATAAAAATGTCTTTCTCACAGGCACACGGAGCTACATAAAAGACAATCACACAATGAATAAGTGGTGGGAAGAAAGTATACAAGTTCTTAGCACATTGGATTTAGGCGCTATCACAGGCCCAATCATGTTATGCGCTTCTGAAACATACAGTAACATAATAAGTCCAATATGCCGTTCTTCTTCCAGCTGTCACATAATATTCTCATTCTTATGCCACTGGAAGAACACCTGTCCTCGTACTGTGCCTATTACGTACTGTGCTATTGTTACTAATTTCGTCAAGAAAGTGGAGTACGACAAGCCTATCATTATTTAAACAGTTCACTTGAATAAATCAAAGTTGTTTGGCTTATTGCATGTCCTGCAGGGTAGCTTGCGGTCGAATAAAAAGTGACAAATTGACGTCACTGGAACCGACGCAGTGCGAGCCAAGAGAGAAGACAGCAACGGGCAGTCGCATCAGCAGCATCCTAGCTACGTAAATAGAGTAGCCCTCCGTAGCCAGCCTAAACGAGCATTACCTCTGAGCATCCCCACAAAACAACGGTAAGGACACCGACGCACGATTTATTCCATACTTTAGTAAACCATTAACGTGTAGCGATGCACGAAACACCACATATATTGATGGATGCATTTGCATTGTTTCGTTGCAATTGGGTTGTACTGTAATGATCTTGACAGATGCTGAAAGATACGGCATTTTATCGAACATGCTGAAACAGGTGTTCTTTGTATATTCTATCACATGAAACACTAGCTAGATATTAAACTTTAATATCTAGCAAGGCTATTTGACATAAACGGTATATACTCCACGTTGCCTTTGTGCATCTTGCTATTTATCACCACAGAGAACTGCTGTGGTTTATGGGCTAGCAAGCTAACTGCATACTCTGTAGCTAGGTCGTAGGTAAAATAACGGTGTTTCGTTTTTAATTTCCATAGCGGAAGTGAATTATTGACATCTCTCGGTGATAGCAAGCACGATACAGCATCTCTCAAATATAGATCAAATAAACAACATTAACTTTATAGGTTGCTATTTCAGTGAAATGTGTAGCTGAGTTTGTAAATATTTGATATAATTAGAATTCCATTTCAGGTTGTTTTTCAATAACTGTGTCATTTCGCTTGATCAGGGACTTGTGTATACGCTACGACGTCCAACCAACTCACTGCAGTAAATGTTGTTATTCAAACAACACAGTTGTTATTTCAACCTGCTCAGATACTTTCTATATCCGTTCAGTATAAAAACACAGATTGTTCTCATCATCGAGCATGAAATAGCTCTCTAGCTACGACGTGCAGTACCTCATCCAGTCCCTATCACAAGCGATGAAGGAAAATGCGGACTGACAGTAACTCTTTTGAGAGGTTCCTCACAGAGACACAAACAACCCCAGGCCGGGAGGGGGGGGGGGGGGGGGCGAGCAGGGGGCTGCTGTGCTCTCATTCCCTCCTCCTCTCCTCCCTTCCCCTCGTCTCTCACCCCTCCTCTCCTCCCTTTGCAGCGGCAGCAATAAAAGATAAGATGGCCACCTCCTCCTCCTCCAATCTGGAAGAAGACGAGAGTCTGAAGGGCTGTGAGGTCTTTGTGCAGAAGCACAACATCCAGCAGATTCTCAAAGAGTGCATTGTGAACCTTTGCATCGCCAAGCCAGAGCGGCCTATGAAGTTCCTGCGGGAGCACTTTGAAAAGCTGGAGAAGGTTTGTGGAAAACTACCCTCCCCCTTCCCCCTCTCTCCTCCTTTTTGTGCCTTTGAACTCCTTTCAATAATAGAAAACGAAGAGAGAAGAAACCTTTTTTAAATGTTATCGCCTGGTTATGTGTGGCGACCTTATTGAAAGACAAGTACTGGCTGTACGACAGGTACACCCACTAATGTCTTTGTGCACTCGTTGGATATGCCAACGTGTTTCGTATGGGAATAGTAGTTGCATTGGTATGGTCATTTTGGACTATGATTCATATCTCCATACCCCCTTTGTAGCCTAGCCTGCATCAGAGTGGACTAGGAGCATGAATGGAGGCTTTGTTGTGTCTGTGCTTTGTTGTCCACCAAATCATCCATGCGCTCCGAAGGAAAAAGATAGTAACTTGGAGCGGTAACTTTGATATCGTCCTCGTACGGTATAGTTTGCGGCTCATGACACGGTTTGCGGTGTTCTTCTCAAAGAAGGTACACGAGAAGGACAATGCCCACCCGGCATGACTTTGTTTATCCTGTCATTTAGCTGCTTGCTGGCTCTTAATTGAGTTGTGTGCGTCCGTGTGACTGCATGAGATGAATAGATGGGAGTGGTTTGTTAGTGTAGACCGGCCTCACTGGAACTGGGCTTCTCATTCGCCAGCACAGAGATGTACACTGGCCTGTTCTGCTGAAAGGTGGGCATTGTCGGTGTGTGTGTGTGTGTGTGTGGGGGGGGGGGGTGGTGAGGCTTCGACAACAAGTTGATGAAATAGATAAAAATGTTTTGTAAAAGTACACCACACAAAAGGCAACACATTTCATTAGTTGTGTCCATGTTTGTCGCAGAGCTGGTTACATCACTTCAACACATAGAAAAACGGCGGTAGGAAAAACAGTTAAACCATAATCCTCTATAGAGTATGCAAGCTCCCACCCCTAGCTCCTCATCTTGATGCAAAAGCCCCAATGGAGCTTGGTGGTGTTGCATATCCGGCCATTTTATTCTATGACTTCCAGTCTATATATCCAATATTATGCTCCCCCACTATGTTTATGGGTGGCGGGTGGTAATGTGAACAGAACAGAAAATGTTCGAATATGCTAATGTGAGTGAGAGTGAGTGAGAGTGAGTGAGAGTGAGAGAGAGTGAGAGAGAGAGAGTGAGAGAGAGTGAGAGAGACAAAGCGAGAGGAGAGGAGAGGCAGAGAGAGAGAGGATTGAGAGAGAGAATGAGAGGTGGTGAGAGGAGACAGAGCGAGAGCATGAGAGGCAGAGAGAGAGAGGATTGAGTGAGAAGGAGAGGGAGGGAGAGAGAGAGAGAGAGAGAGAGAGAGAGAGAGAGAGAGAGAGAGAGAGAGAGAGAGAGAGAGAGAGAGAGAGAGAGAGAGAGAGAGAGAGAGAGAGAGAGAGAGAGAGAGAGAGAGAGAGAGAGAGAGAGAGCTCTAACCCTCCCACCCCTGTCAACGTTCTCCACAGGTCGACTCCTCTGTGCATGTTAGATGAAGACATCCGCTGAGCAGTCGAGTCTTCCTGCTGTGACGCTGAGGAGTTAAGCACTCTGACTCCGGAAGGAGAACATCCAGCACCTCAGTCTAGTCAGTCAAACTCAGCGTCCATCTCATTTGACCAGTGTGAAACCATCAACCTACAGCCAAGACGTAGACGTTGGCTGATGCTATACCGTAAAACAAACTAATAGGACAACATAATTTGGGTTTGATAGTGTAGCTATGCTGCCCTACTAGGGTTTTGCCCAAAGGTTTGTGTCAAGTGCAAAACAGTAGTGCCATTCTGTGACGTGAGAGGTGTCTGCTGGGTTGTGGTTTGCACCACACTGTGTGTGTGTGTGTTTTGTAGGGGGTGGGCTGCATGCTGGAGACAGAACTCGCCCAAGGGAACAGTGGAAGGATTTCTATCTCCTTTATCTGCCGTGTGTGTGTGTGTGTGTGTGTGTGTGACAGTCATCTGATATGTGTGAACAGTACAACTAATGACTTTATCTTCCTTGTGTGTGTGTGTGTGTGTGTGTGTGTGAGTTTATATGTGTGTTTGTGACTGTCATCGGATGTGTTGGAACACGGTACAACTGATGATGCAGTTTGCTGACCCAGTTGCGTCCTTAATCTGGATAGCATCCTCATCTGGAATTGGGTAACCTCCGTCCAGAACAACACAGCCTACATTCCCCCTGAGCCTGCATCCACCAAACATACTGTCATACCATTAGCATTAGCTTTGCACGTAGCATCCACCAAACATACTGTCATACCATTAGCATTAGCTTTGCACGTAGCTTGGCACGAGCTGTCACTTCTTTAGACTGGTCTAAACCCAATTCTGCACTTTGCTCAAATGGAGTCAGATCAGTCAGGTTTTGGATTCAAACACAGTTTAGACACAGATTAAGTTTAGACTAGTGGCAGACTACAGCTCTGTTGCTCGCTCGGCCTCGCTGACCCTCCACGTCCTGCATTCTCTGGTCATATGTGAGAGCGGATTACAGGGCGGGAAATGAGCAGACAACCAGTCGTGTCGCGTGGATTATAACCGCTCAGCCTTTCCATTCAGAGCCCAGATTATAATCTGGGTGAGCTGTTCTGTTGAGGGCTCTGGTGTGTGAGAATGTATCCTATAACTTAGAGCTGTGTGTGTGTCCTGTGTGTGTTGTTTGTTTGCCTTATTGTGTACATATGGATGTGTGTGTGTGTGTGTGCCCGCCTCTCCCAGCTCCTCCACTAGCCCACGACAGGGTTAAATAGCTGCGTTAGTCCCCAGCGGGGGCCCCGTCGTCAAGGAGACAGCAAGGCAGAGTGTCAAGCTGACTGTACGTAGCTAGCATCGGCTAGCGCAAGCCGGGGCTGAGGAGATGGGGAATGTTGCAGTTTGGGAGTGTGAATGCTAATGGAAGTGACGTAGCGTAGCATGCGGTACAGTTACACTGTGACACGATAATATCTGGTGCCCATGGTTTCTATTCCTCAGTGACATCCTTTTTCTGTCACAGTGCCACTTGGAATCAGTAGCGGGTTTAGAGAAAGCGTGTATTACAACAAAGTAAGTCGAGTAGAAGTAGAAAAAAGTAGTAAGTAAAAATATAATGGCAGAATAAACGAGAACTATTATATTTATGCCTTTTACTTATACTACTTGTTTTATCTTTCTTTATATTTCTATTTATATAACTTACTATTTTTATTGTTATGCACCAACATACCAAAGCAAATTCCTCGCATGTGTGAATTTACTTGGCAATAAACCAGATTTGATTCTGTTAGCTAGGCCTCAGGTGTCTTTCAGTAATACGTTCACCAAACCCATACATTATTTAAACCCAATCTATCTTATCTTAACCACATACATTAGTTTATATCAATTACCAACTAAAGTAGGTAGGTAACTTTTAGGCAGGTATCAGGATTCATATTTGAAGAGTTTGCTCATTCATGCATATGAATCCATGATGTAAATCCGTTGTTGAAGCCCTGTAGAACAGCAGTGACATCATGGTGACATCATGGTGACATCATGGTGATCGTCAGCCAGCCCTTCCGGTGTCTTCTGTTCCAGGGACGGGGGTCGCCAGAAATGCACCAGTTCCCCTAGGTGGTCATCCCCCCCCCCCCCCCCCACCTCCTCATCTCTGTGCCCTGCCTCTCCCTGACCTGCCTCTCCTTGTCCTGCCTCTCTATGCCCTGCCTCTTCCTGCCCTGCCCTGCCTCTCCCTGCCCTGCCTCTCCCTGCCCTGTCCTGCCTCTCCCTGCCCTGCCTCTCCCTGCCCTGCCTCTCCCTGTCCTGCCTCTCCCTGCCCTGCCTCTCCCTGCCCTGTCCTGCCTCTCCCTGCCCTGCCTCTCCCTGCCCTGCCTCTCTCTGCCCTGCCTCTCCCTGCCCTCTCCTGCCTCTCCCTGCCCTGCCTCTCCCTGCCCTGCCTCTCCTTGCCCTGCCTCTCCCTGCCCTGCCTCTCCCTGTCCTGCCTCTCTGCCCTGCCTCTTTCTGCCCTGTCCTGCCTCTCCCTGCCCTGCCTTTCCCTGTCTTGCCTCTCTCTTCCCTGCCCTCTCCTGCCTCTCTCTACCCTACCTCTCCCTGCCCTGCCCTGCCTCTCCCTGTCCTGCCAAGGAAGGGCTTCAGCATGGACCCCCACTCACCTGTTCTTCACCTCCTCTCCTCTTCAAATACCTCTCTCTCTTTGGCTCGCTGCACACCTTTTCTTCTTTCTTGGTTTATCCACTCTCTCTCTCTCTCTCTCTCTCTCTCTCTCTCTCTCTCTCTCTCTCTCTCTCTCTCTCCCTCCCATTGCTCTCTGTTCCTTGTCCTCCCTCCATCTCTCCCCCGCCCACCCTGCCTCCCCAGTCGATGACGTAGGTTTCGAGGTTCTGTATCGCTTGTTATTTTACTTTTCTTCCCTTCTCCCTCAATCCGAAGCTATAACCAAGGCAACAGGGCCCGGTGACAGCCTTGGGGGCGCTGTATTCAATAAACCCCTTCATTTCCCACTTACTTAAATTTATTTTACAACTTGTTGTTGTGCCAGACACACTGTGGGGGTATTATACAAACCATTCACATGTTGTCACCCTTGAGTTGGACTCGTTCAAGGCGTCTTCCTGCAATTCTATATTCCTATTTTTCTCTCTCTTCTCTCTCTCTGGTTTGGCCTTTTGTCTTTTAAGTAACTCTCTCTCTATCCGTCACTCACTATCTCTGTCTTTATGGCTGTCTTCATTTCTCCCTAGACTGCAAAAATGCCCTATCAAATTCAAGTGCAGACATGTTAATTATGAGCTTGCTTACGCTTAAAACAAGTCAATTTGACGGGCAGAGCAGTACAAACACGTCAAATGAAGTCACTAGAGAAGCCATTAAGAAACTAGCCAACTACATTTAAAATCCCAAAACAAGATAATCGCACTCAGTTTTTTCAACGTAGGCCTCTCTCTCTCTCTCTCTCTCTCTTTCTTTCTTTCTTTCTTTCTTTCTTTCTCTCTCTCTCTCTCTCTCTCTCTCTCTCTCTCTCTCTCTCTCTCTCTCTCTCTCTCTCTCTCTCTCTCTCTCACACACACACACTTGTCTCTCACCCTCTCACTTGGTCTTGCACACAACTCTCACTCTATTCTCCATCACCTACACACACACACACACACACACGTCTTCCTGGGCTTCTCTCTTTATGAATAGGTGTCAGTGTGTGTCTGGCAGCTTATTATTGAGGAGTGCAGTCCACGGTTTCTGGAACTGAGGTGTGCAGAGGGTGAGTGTGAGGGCGTGCGTGTGCACGCGTGCAGAGTGTGTGTGTGCGTGTTCACGTCCACGCGTTTCTCAAGGGCGTGTTTTGAACTGTGCGTGGCGCCACTGGTCGGAGGGTGCGTCCGTCAGTCTCGTAACGACAGGCAGAGGAGTTGAGGGAGGTCGTCAGGGGTCGGCGGCGTTGCTAAGAGCGGGTCGGCCGTTCGGGACGGGAGCCGGTGAAAAGGTCCGCATGTCAGCAGTCTTCAAATCGCTTCCGACTCTCCTTTCTTTCATGTGACAAAAGTTGAAGCGTTGAAGACGTCACCCAGATAACAAACATACGGTGGCCCACCCATGCACAACACAACAACATTAGCGAAGCACACAAAAGTTGAAAACACAACAACATTAACACACAACGACATTAACAAAAATGAAACATTTATAAAAACGCTGCATTTACAAAAAACAATCAACTACTTACAACGCCACAATATTAAGTGACAACACAACAGCATTGGTTAACACCACCCGCATCAGCTGAGAACACAGCAGCATTAGCTGAGAACACAGCAGCATTAGCAGAGAACACAGCAGCATTAGCCGAGAACACAGCAGCATTAGCAGAGAACACAGCAGCATTAGCAGAGAACACAGTAGCATTAGCAGAGAACACAGCAGCATTAGCAGAGAACACAGCAGCAGTAGCCGTTTTTATTGTTTTTATTTTGGTAGGAATCCAACTAATTCCACTTTGCACTGCCCCTAGTGGTCTGGAGAACTTCTTGTCGTGAGCAACTTGAAATGCAGCGTTTCTGCAAATGTTGTGTTTTGGGCTAATGCTGCTGTGTTCTCGGCTAATGCTCTTGTGTTCTCAGCTGATGCGGGTAGTGTGAACCAATGTTGTTGTGTTGTCACTTAATGATGTGGTGTTGTAAGTAGTTGATTTGTTTTTTTTAAATGCAGCGTGTTTATAAATGTTTCATTTTTTCATGTTTATGAGAGGCAACACACAAGGGGGGGGGGGGGATAGCCCCCGGAAAACCCCCCTCGACCCGTTCTCAAATGAACTCTCGCCCACACACAAACACCTATAAATCGCGGGTTGCAAGCATGTGAGGCTCTCCGGGGGCCACTGAGGAAGTAGACAACATCACATGTCATCTCCTGATCTTCACCTGACTCCTCATGAGCTGTGGCCCGCAGCACCGACACCCCTGATCAACAACGTCATCGTCCTCGTCATCGTCCTCGTCGGTGTGTGATGGGGCACACAGACACAGCTTGGTGTCTGTGCTGAGAAGGAGAACATTCTGTCCATCTGAAGATCAAAAGATTGCAGGCTGTGTGTGTGTGTGTGTGTCATTTATTATAAGGCCTAGGTGGTCCGCCTACACACACACACTGCTGGGTTATCTTAAGCTACGTCATGGGGACTGGTGTTAGTGCCCAGCGGTTTGGGCCGAATGATTCAGAATGGTCAACATTTGTGTGTGTGTGTGTGACTGTGAGCCATTACACGTCCCAGCCTCGTGCTCTCCTTCTGCTCTTAACCACCTGCAGTCATTACTGGGAAACATCCCATAATAACCTCTCCCCTCCCTCCCATTCTCAAATCTGCAGGCACAGGTGAGTCAGTGACACATTGTGTTTCAATTCCGTCTCTCTCTTTGTCACTCTTTCTCCCCCCGTTCTCCCTCTCTCCCTTTCACTATCTGTCTCTCTTTCTCTGGCTCCCTCATTCTCACTCCCTCACTCTCGCCGCCTCTCTGTCGCTTCCCCCCCTCCTTTCTGTCTCTCTCCCTCCTTTCTCTACAGAAGCTTGTCTTTCTGAAGCCTGTCTTTTCTCTCTTTCTGCCTCATCTTCTATATTATTCTTCCCTCCATGCCTCTAAGGAACTCTCCTCCCCCCCTTCCTTCCTGTCCTGTCACAGTCTGACGAGGCTCGACAATCCAGCTAGTTGAAGAAAGAAGGTGCAGAGTGTGTACCGTGTATAAACACACATAGTACATGTGCATAGTATATAGTGTGTGGTGTATACACACAGTACTGAGAAGGAGAGACAAAAGGAGAGGAGTATTGGGAATCGAGAGAAAGACAAACGAAGAGCAGCCGGGGTTTGCTCGATGCGGCGCTGTGCGGTTGCCAGTGTGGTCGAACCACCCGCGGCCCCTCGTCAGCAGGTTGGGAGCCAGGCTAATCTGCCTCGTCACACTGGGCCAGCTGTGGTTGCCAGGTTTAGCTAGTCACCAGCTACCACACACACACACACACACCACCACGCCCTGTCCATCAGCAACATCATGTCCAAACACCTTCTCAGCTCGCGGCTTCTGGAATATCACCAAGCCCCTCGCTGCTGACAGCCTTTCCCATTCCCAGCTAGTCCTAACCATAACACCAACAGGAGGGTTGACCAGAAGGGGGGGGGAGTTCATCAAAGCCTTCCTGATTGACAATTTGTCAGGTGGTGTAGAAGCGGCGTCTCGAAAGCGTCCCAAAGAGAATGTGCTGCGGAGCGACAGGAACGCCCTTAACCCCCCCCCTCTCTCTCTCTCTCTCTGTTTTTGCTTCCTTGCTTTCTTCCCTGCTCTCTCTCTCTTTCTCTCCGCTTCTATCCTCCCTCTCTCCTGACCTCTCGGCCTAACCTGGGGTCATCTGAGAAGATGCTCTGAGCCCGGAGTGGGGATCACTCACTCTTGATGCTGCCCCAGGGTGTGTGTGTGTGTGTGTGTCCAGACCTTATCTCACCATGCCTAGAGTCCAGTCACCTAGCGGTGTTTGTGTGTGTGTTGGTGTGTGTGTGTGGGGGGGGGGGGTTGTAACTAAGCTCCTCTAGGAATGCACTCAGTGACCCCCTGAAGAAAGCACACCTCTGACAGGAGAATAGGTAGACCCTCTTCCACACTCACTCACTCACTCACACACACACACACAGATGCACTTACACAAACCCTCTCCCCCCTGTCACCATGGTGGTCCCTCTTTGTCTGATCTCACTGGCCCTGGCGTGTCCCCTCGGGCTGGCTGACTCCTGGGTGGTGGCCTGGGGTTCTGTTGTGTGTGTGTGTGTGTGTGTGTGTGTGGTAAAAAATAGGAGTGAATGAGGCATGCTGTGAATCTCGTGAGAAAAGCTCAATGTTTGTTAGCAAGCAAGGTCTAGCATGAGGTACAGCATCATGGCCCAGCTGCGTGTGCCTGGCTTAGCTAGGCGACCCTGGATTAGCTAGGTTAGCCTGTCTTAGCTAGGTTAGCCTGTCTTAGCTAGGTTAGCCTGGCTTAACTTGGTTAGCCTGGCTTAACTAGGTTAGCCTGGCACAGCTGGGTTAGCCTCAGTTAGCTTGGTTAGCGTGCTAGCACGGTGGGTGGCGTGACAGGCTGACAGCCATTGTCTCCGCTCCTCCCTGTGGCTCATCATCATCGCCGTACAGGCTGAGTGTGATTTACTGCCCTCGTTAGCTCCACAGAGACACGGGCAAGACCAGACACCTGAGGGCCTCCTTTTAACCAGGACTGTGGATGACACACCCTGGACCCAAAGTGGGACTGAACATAACCTGGACAAACACACACACACTCCCTCACACACACACACACTCCCTCACATACACACACACACACACGCACACTCCCTCACATACACACACATGCACACTGTCTCTCACACACACACACACACACACACTAACAAACACACTCTTACACACACACACACACACACACACTGTCTCTCACACCCACACATTCGCACCCTGGACACTACATAGTTCAGTGCTAGAGATGGGAGGGATCTGAGAGAGTGAGTGTGTGTGTGTGTGTGGCGGGGGTATTTCGGGTCAAGGAGGAGCTCAAAACACCGAACCCACCCACCCACCCACACACCCACACGCGCTGACACATCGCGGCCCCGACGGACAGGCAGGCAGAAATCCCTCAGACAACACCGTGGCATGCGTCCATTATGGGCCAGCAATGGAGCGACGACTCCACTGATCCTGTGAATGGAAGGGGGCGGGCCCCGCCCGTGTCACGCACCGCCGCCCGTGTTTGATGTTGTGGCTCCCGTCGCACGCTTCCACCCCAGGCAGTCGACCGCACCGCGCTCTCCGCCTCTTTCATCCGAGCAAAGGGGGCCAGAGGTGGAATGGGTGGGAGTCAAAGACGGGTTGTCGAAGACGGGGGGGGCTGTAAATAGACGGCGGTGCTGAAAAGCTCGAGAGGGGACGGGTGGTTGTTTTTGTGGCGTTTTGTCACGCAGTCAACGGAGCGCTCTTCTGGTGGGCCCGCCAGTGGCGAAGAGGTGAGAGACTCGATGGGGCGGTAGCGACGAGTCACGTGGCTCCTCTTTGCGCCGTATCCTGGAACCGCCGTCAATTACATTAGAGGAGTTCCTGTTTGTTCGAGCGAATCATCATCATCGAATTGGGGACGACAAATGGAGGCCGTAATTGTCCAAACCCATTAGTTATGGTGCGTTCCGTGTTTGTGAGGGCATTCTTTCCTGGTTCAGCCCCCTGTGTCACCTGTCTTCACCTCGAACACTCTCCCTCCCTCTCTCCCTTCCCATATCGTTGCTTCTCTTACAATTTTTGTCTATTTGTGTGGTTCTCTCTCTCTCTCTCTCTCTCTCTCTCTCTCTCTCTCTCTCTCTCTCTCTCTCTCTCTCTCTCTCTCTCTCTCTCTCTCTCTCTCTCCTCTCCTCTCCTCTCCTCTCTTTCTGGCAGCTAGCCGGTGATAATGACGCAGACAGAGAGAAGGAGAGGGAGGGAGGAAGGGGAGAGGGAATATACAGAGCATCGGACTGAGATGTAGAGTCGCTACCACAGAGAGAGAGAGAGAAACAGAGAGAGAGTGAGAAAAGAGAGAGGGAGATCGAGAAGAGCATTTGTAAGTGTGTCCGACTTGTGTTTCTTCATCTGACCTCTTCCTTGCGTCACCACTATGTGCGTGTGTGTCGATCTGTGCTTGACGGTGCGTGTGCGTGTGCAAGGGGCAATGCCGTGCGCAGTACCAGTATGCGGACTGAGGCCATCCAACACGCACACAATGGGCTGGCTTTAGACCTGAGCCTGTGCCCTCTCAAGGAAATGGGGGGTGGGAGGGCGGGTGGGTGGGTGGGATGGTGGGGGGAGGCAGGGAGGGTGGGTGATGAGGTCAGGGGCTGGTACTTGGACCGTGGATGGTACTGCCTGGCCAATACAGGCTGGTCAGTGTATGAACACTGGCTCAGATCGGATATTTGGTCGGGACAGTGGTTAGTGTCTAAAGCACTGACATTTTCTCTCAGCTGTGGAATCTGTGTGTGTGTGTGTGTGTGTGTGTGTGTGAGCGCGTTTCTGCACAAGCGTCAGCGCCTGTGGGCGTGTGCGCGCGCGCTCGTATGCTCTCCGACGCTGCTTCCTGTTCCGACTGGCGACCAGACGGATGCTCACGGTGACGGGTTGTCATGGCGACGGGGAGGAAACGAGAGGAGCCCGTGTGCATCGCTCAGCCTGATTGTGTGAGTGTGTGCGCAAGCAGAAAGGGAGAGAGAGAGAGAGGTAGAGGAGGAGGAGGAGAGTCAGACTGGCGCAGGAGGGGAGAGAAGCACTCTGTCGTGATCCGTGTTTTCAGTAACAGTTTTTGGGGACTGCCGTTGGGTCTTACTTTGGGGGACTGCAGATACACACACACGCACGCACGCTCGCACTTTCACCGTCTTCACGCGCATAGTCTCTCTGTCGCTCTTCATCTCTCTCTCACACACACACACACACACACGCACCCCAGACATACTTAGACAAGCCTTATTGTCTTACGCGCACGCACACACACTCTCCAGCGGCCATGGCAACGTGGCGAGTGTCTGCTGTGCCAGGTGGAGTACAGTGATGCGTGTGTCGGGTGTGTGTGGGAAAGGAACAGTTCTCGGTTGACTCGCGCACACACACACATACACACATGAGTGCTTCATCCAAGGGGGCGCTGTCGGGGGCTTCGGGCCCCCCTCCGGACACACCGGCCTGTCCAAGGGCCCTTCACGGCATGGTAAATATAACTTACCTACTAGAGGCGAAAGCAAACTAGCCGCTAATGCTATTGCTAACATTGAATTGCACCTGAAAGGGCTAAGGCTAACTTCGCTAGCTCAAGACGCTAGTCAGTGTACAACAGAGTTGCTTTTGAGTGTGGTGTAGGCATGGAAGGTCCATTATTATTGTTCTAAATGTGTGAGTGGGTTGTGGGTTGGCCATAGTTGTGTGTGTGTGTGTGTGTGACTCGTATGAATATCGGAAGCCTACTGCCAATGCGACCTGTTTTTCTGTTTGTATTTGTGGTGGATTATAGTGTGTGTGGAGGTGTGTGTGTGTGTGTGAGGGAGTCTAGTTGCTGCTGATTCTGCTGCTGATGTTTTTGTTTGTGTTTATCTACGCACACCCCGTCAGAGGGGGAAGAGAGAAGGAGAGTGTGTGTGTGTGTGTGTGTGTGTGTGTGTGTGTGTGTGTGTGTGTGTGTGCGTGCCGTTCTGTTCCCTGCTGGCTTTGCTCCCTCGGGGAGTGACTCTGCGTAATGTGTGTGTGTGCGTGTGTGTGCGTGCGGGCATTCTCTTCCCCGCGTGAGCCGGCCTCGTGTACGTCATCCGTTTCGCCCGGTAGGTGATGCGCGTGGACACGCGAGTCATCGCCAACCAGGCCGGAGACGATTGTCTGCTCACGCACACACACGCGCATGCTGTTTTGGAAATCATTGTGGGGGTGGGGGGTAGGAATACATAAATAAGGATTCAATTTGAGAGACGGAGAGAAAGCGGGAGTAACCTATTTCCATGTAAATGGAGTCATTGTGAGCAGGTGCTCGCCTGCCTGTCGACCTGGATGTCGTCGCGTGCACCTGCGTGTTCGCTGACGCGGCGGACCATGTCATTGGTCCGCAAGGACGATGTCGGCGGAATGTCATTGGTGGAACTCCCCAGTGTGGATGTGCCAGAAGGGGGTCAGCCTTGTTGTTGGGAACGGATGACGTCGGCGGCGTCTTTTAGAAGGTGTCGTCTCTGTCTCTCTTTCTCTGTCTCTCTCTCCTCTCCTCTCCTCTTCTCTCACTCACTCACTCACTCTCTCTCTCCCCTCTCTTTCTCTCTCTCCTTCCCTACCAAGGTGCTGTGTAGAAGCATTTTCAGTCTGAGAAAATGTCTTTCAGTCTGCCCCTCAGAGATGGCTGCCGACTGGCAAACACGCACACACACACACACACACACACATTAGAGTGCAGAAGTCGAATGCATCGCCACTGAAGATCCTAATGAAACAGTTGCTGCATTACAAACCCGAACACGTGACCGTGGGTTCCTTTCGCCCTCCCAGCTGTTGGAGGAAACAAACATTGTGAATCACCTCCATGAAGACATCCTTTGTAGTGGCTGCCTCCAGACCTCACCTAACACACACACACAGCCAGCTAAACAGACACCTTTCATCTGTAGTGTTCCCTAATGAGGTTAGCGATGCGTCGGTCACAGGGAGGGGAGGGGGGGGGGGATCTGCGCTGAACCAACAGCCGGAGGGGACCTGCGTCTTTGGGGACCGTTCGAACGGATCTGAAGAGAAGAAAGGGAGATTTAAGAACACACGGAGGCACGCCTGGTCTGCCCAGCACTGTCCTGGTCGTCAATAATTGACTCCTCTCTTCCGAGCCGCACCTTCCGCACACACACACACGCACCACACACACACACACCATGAGCCTCCTGCGCTAACTGCACGTCTTGAAATGTTTACAGAGTTGAGCAGCAGTTGTTTGGTGGTGACCTAGTTTGAAATGCTGTTGTGTGTGTGTGTGTGTGTGTGTGTGAGGGGTTAGCAATGTGGGACAAGCCCAGAAAACATATTTGGGGTGGAGTACAGGAGCTGTTGGGGGGCTGTTTGTCGTAGCGCCCTATTCTCTCCTCAAGGAATCCAAGCTGGGGGAAGGAGATGGTCATGTGGTGAAGGGTGTTTACACAAGAGCAGTCTGTCTGTCTCTCTCTCTCTCTCTCTCTCTCTCTCTCTCTCTCTCTCTCTCTCTCTCTCTCTCTCTCTCTCTGTGTGTCTCTCTCTCTCTCTCCCTGCTCCTTTGATCCGACTTGCTCCCCTCTTCCACGTGTCTCCCTCCCTCCTCATCCCTTCTTCCTCTCACTCTCTCTCTCTCTCTCTCTCTCGCTCGCTCTCGCTCTCGCTCTCGCTCTCTCTCTCTCTCTCTCTCTCTCTCTCTCTCTCTCTCTCTCTCTCTCTCTCTCTCTCTCTCTCTCTCTCTCTCTCTCGCTCTCGCTCTCGCTCTCGCTCTCGCTCTCGCTCTCGCTCTCGCTCACTCTCTCTCACTCTCTCTCTCTCCCCGGCAGGAGGAGTGTAAGCAGCTGCTGGCCCAGCAGAAGTCCAGCTCCCAGTCCGACTCCCACGATGACGAGGTCTCCCCCCCGCCCCCCAACCCCGTGGTCAAGGCCCGCCGGCGCCGGGGCGGGGTCAGCGCCGAGGTCTACACCGAGGAGGACGCTGTCAGCTACGTCCGCAAGGTGAGCACCTGCGTGTGCGTGAGTGGGCATACTCGTGTGTGTGTGTGTGTGTGTGTGTGTGAGAGTGTATATTTGTGTGTGTGTGTGCGAGTGTATAATCGTGTGTGTGTGTGTGTGTGAGATTGTATAATCGTGTGTGTGTGTGCGTGAGAGAGTGCACACACACACACACACAGCTCGCTCGCGACACCCAGACTGTAGGTGGCATCTCCCAAGCCACCATCCTCCTTGCCCCACCCCTCCTCTTCCTTCCCACGCTCCCCCTTCACCTCCCCTCCCTCCCCCAAATTCCCCCTTTTCTCCCTGATCGTTAGCCAGCTCTTTAGAAGCTGATTAACATGACTCGGCATTAATTGCTTGGTAATGACACAACAGCGTGACCACCCCCTTCCACCATCATCACCCTCTAATCGCATGCCCACTGAAGCGTGCCCCCTGTGTGTGTGTGTGTGTTTGTGTGTGTGTGTGTGTGAGAGCCTTTACCCTTTACATGTCCGGCAGGGGCTTCTACTATGAATATAAACAAGCCAGGTGATTCACAGCAGTGTCGGGGCCAGACACACACACACACACACACCTCTGTCCATGACAGGAGGATTCATTTGGGGCGGAAACGCTAGTTGGGGAAATGTGAGTGGAAGTAGAATTAGAACAGGATTTGAACGGCTAGCTCGGGACGGATTAGAGCACAGGGCATGCACACACACACACACACACACACACACACACAAACACAAACGGAGCGGGGGGATATGATGTATGTCTGCACTGCTTTGTGTTTACATCCAACGCTACCAACACCAACCGCTGTTTGTGTCATTGTCACGTAGATGCAAGTCACCGAGCCAACGTCTGTGTCTGTGGGGAAACAGTCTTCAATCAGTGAGATAAAGCCTCTCATTTGATAAGAGAGAGGCTGTCGTCACTAGGGGATGAATGATCTCGTCGGCCAGTC
>NC_140377.1:19160000-19177500 GCF_054491055.1 Hypomesus nipponensis
TTTTTGTTGGTCTCTGTTGTTGTCCATCACCATGGTAACTGGCCAAGCACGGTCCGCGTCCAATGGCCGAGGCTGGAGGAGGATTATATTACTCGGAACGACGCGATTCGGCACGGGTCCTGTCTGAGGGTCGGTGTGTGTGTGTGTGTGTGTGTGTGTATGTCTGTCACAAACACATAACAGCAGTGAGAGAAGCAGTGTGTTCATCTTTGAACACACATGGACTAACCTTCTTCCCTCCCTCCCGCCTGCCCTCACGCCTGCCCTCCCTCCCTCTCTCTCTCTCTCTCTCTCTCTCTCTCTCTCTCTTTTCTGTTTCAGTCTTTTTCCCTCTACGTTTTTCTCTCCCTGAGGCAGAAAGAGAAAAAAGTAGAGGGAAAAAGACTGAAACAGAAAAGAGAGAGAGAGGCAGACAGAGGGAGAGAAAGAGATATAAACATGTATACCAGAGAGGGAGAGCGAGAGAGACAGGTAGACACAGGGAGGGAGGGAGAAATAGAGAGGTAGAGACATGGAGGGAGGGAGGGAGGGATAGATAGATAGGCAGAGTGTTGGGGAGAGAGAGAGGTAGAGGGGGAGGGAGGGGGAGGCTAAGTCTCAATGAGAACAGCCCCTCAGGTGGTTCCTGGCAGCCGCAGTCCTGGCGTGGTGTTCCAAGGCCCCGGGAGAATCTACTAGGCTGGTCCCAGTCGTCCCTACAGACCCTGTAGCCGTGTGATTTTGCAATGGGTGTTGACCAGGCATGTTGTATGCATGTTTCCTGTTCGGGGTGGGGAGGGGAGGGGAGGGTGGCTAAACGGCCCAGAGACGAGAGAGCCTTGTGGTGATGAGCTGGGCTGGTCGAGTGACGGCCGCTCGATGACAGGTCTGAATCACTCAGAGAGAGAGAGAGAGAGAGAGGACTCAGTATCGCTGTCTCTCTATCTCTCTGTCTCTCTCTCTCTATCTGTTGCTCGCATGCGATCCCACGCTCCTCCTGTCCACCTGACACTACCAGGCGCTAGCGGCCGATGCGGCCGCATCGCGGTTGCGTTGCGGTCGTCAAACTTAAGCCTCTAGAGCGCTGACGCCTGACGCGTGACGGAGCGCTTCCCTTCCGGAATGTTCCGGACGGCTCCACCGATGTTCAGTTTGAAACGGTGCCAGGCCTCGAAAAACTCTTAACGTTGATCAAGCGCCCTCAGGACTTATCCTCTGGTTTCTGGTCTGGTGATGGTCACCCTAACCTTAGTGCTCTGGCCAGTGTGCCTTGGATAGGACTGACTGGTTGGATGGCTGTCTGGCTGGCTGGCTGGCTGGCTGGCTGGCTGACTGGCTGACTGGCTGGTTGGCTGACTGGCTGGCTGGCTGGCTGGTTGGCTGGCTGGTTGGCTGGCTGACTGGCTGACTGGCTGGCTGGCTGGCTGACTGGCTGACTGGCTGACTGGCTGGCTGGCTGGCTGGCTGGCTGGCTGGCTGACTGACTGGCTGGCTGGCTGGCTGGCTGGCTGGCTGGCTGGCTGGCTGACTGGCTGACTGGCTGACTGGCTGACTGGCTGACTGGCTGACTGGCTGACTGGCTGACTGGCTGGTTGGTTGGCTGGCTGGCTGGCTGGCTGGCTGGTTGGCTGGCTGGCTGACTGGCTGACTGACGTCTGTAGATGAGTCTGAAATGTCAAGTACTGATGCACAGGAGCAGATGGATGGACTGCAGTGATGGTGTGTGCGCACGTGTAAGAATGAGAGGTTCTGTGAGAAGAAAATAGAGTGCACATGAATGTGTGCCCGTGTGTGTGTGAGAGGTGGAGCGAATGAAAGTGTATGGTGTGTGTGTGTGTGTGATGGTGATGGAATAGGCTAGTCCTACAGATGGAGTGTGTGTGTGTGTGATGGTGATGGAATAGTCTATCCCTACAGATGGAGTATCAAGTACTTCCTGCTCTGTGTTATTGGTCAACTCTGGGTTGTTGCCACGGCAGATGGGCACTGATTGGTCAACAAAGACTGGTTGCTAGGCTGTTGACACAGCATGGGAAATTCTCATGAAACCATGAACATACCATGGCAGTAATGCTTTAAAATATTAATTATATTGTATCATAATAAAGATGGGTCTCCTTGCACGAAGAGTCATTTCAACATAGGAGGCATTTTAGTTTTTCATAAGAGTTCCGGCTGAAACTCTCACTCAGCTTATGCATTCCTGCCTTATCTGAAAGGATGTTGTGTTGTAATTTAAACAGAGTAAAAATGTGTTAGAAACAGTGTGAATGTAACTAAGGATCAGTTTTGAAAGACATGACCAGGTATACCAGCTTTGGCACAGCCAGGAATCGAACCAACAACCTTCTGATTAATAGCCCGACTCCCTAACCGCTCAGCCATCTGACCCCACAGAGAGAGCGAAATGACCAGGTGTACCAGATACATGACCAGGTGTACCAGATACATGACCAGGTGTACCAGATACATGACCAGGTGTACCATCACGTTAGGTTTTGGGGTTAGGGATAACGTGAGGATACAAGTGTATACGTGTGTGTATACGTGTGTGTATACGTGTGTGTGTGTTTGTGTACCAGCCCAGTGCGCCAGGTGGCGTGAGGAAGACAACGCCACACATGACTCTCTCAGCGTTAGCGCAAGCTGAACGCCAATGATTTGTTTCCCCCTGTTCCCTCTTCACGATGCCATCATCCCCTTCGGAAATGAAGGAGGGATGAGGAGGAGGGAGGAGGAGCGAGTACAATGAGTCGGTTCTTTGTTTCCTTTTTCCTTTTTCCTTCCTCTCTGTCTTATTTTGGAGAGCGAGGGGGGGGGGGGTGTTAAACCATCACTTCCTCCGGTTGATCTTAGCCAATTACTTCTCCCGCCTGTCATCACTCCTCCACACAGACACACACACACACACACACACTATATACACACACCCAGTTTGGTGTTGGGCGTCCTCATCATAATCAGGCTTTACAGGAGTCGGCTGATCTCAGCCAGGGACTGTAGCAGTGGTTAATACAGAGTCTGACTGTAGCAGTGGTTAATACAGAGTCTGACTGAAGCAGTGGTTAATACAGAGTCTGACTGTAGCAGTGGTTAATACAGAGTCTGACTGTAGCAGTGGTTAATACAGAGTCTGACTGTAGCAGTGGTTAATACAGAGTCTGACTGTAGCAGTGGTTAATACAGAGTCTGACTGTAGCAGGGGTTAATACAGAGTCTGACTGTAGCAGTGGTTAATACAGAGTCTGACTGTAGCAGTGGTTAATACAGAGTCTGACTGTAGCAGTGGTTAATACAGAGTCTGACTGTAGCAGTGGTTAATACAGAGTCTGACTGTAGCAGTGGTTAATACAGAGTCTGACTGTAGCAGTGGTTAATACAGAGTCTGGCTGTAGCAGTGGTTAATACAGAGTCTGACTGTAGCAGGGGTTAATACAGAGTCTGACTGTAGCAGGGGTTAATACAGAGTCTGACTGTAGCAGTGGTTAATACAGAGTCTGACTGTAGCAGTGGTTAATACAAAGGAGTCTGACTCTAGCAGTGGTTAATACAAAGGAGTCTGACTGTAGCAGTGGTTAATACAGAGGAGTCTGACTGTAGCAGTGGTTAATACAGAGTCTGACTGTAGCAGTGGTTAATACAGAGTCTGACTGTAGCAGTGGTTAATACAGAGTCTGACTGTAGCAGTGGTTAATACAGAGTCTGACTGTAGCAGGGGTTAATACAGAGTCTGACTGTAGCAGGGGTTAATACAGAGTCTGACTGTAGCAGGGGTTAATACAGAGTCTGACTGTAGCAGTGGTTAATACAGAGTCTGACTGTAGCAGTGGTTAATACAGAGTCTGACTGTAGCAGTGGTTAATACAGAGGAGTCTGACTGTAGCAGGGGTTAATACAGAGTCTGACTGTAGCAGTGGTTAATACAGAGTCTGACTGTAGCAAGGGTAATACAGAGGATTCTGACTGTAGCAGTGGTTAATACAGAAGAGTCTGACTGTAGCAGGGGTTAATACAGAGGAGTCTTACTGTAGCAGGGGTTAATACAGAGGAGTCTGACTGTAGCAGTGGTTAATACAGAGTCTGACTGTAGCAGGGGTTAATACAGAGTCTGACTGTAGCAGTGGTTAATACAGAGTCTGACTGTAGCAGTGGTTAATACAGAGTCTGACTGTAGCAGGGGTTAATACAGAGTCTGACTGTAGCAGGGGTTAATACAGAGTCTGACTGTAGCAGGGGTTAATACAGAGTCTGACTGTAGCAGTGGTTAATACAGAGTCTGACTGTAGCAGTGGTTAATACAGAGTCTGACTGTAGCAGTGGTTAATACAGAGGAGTCTGACTGTAGCAGGGGTTAATACAGAGTCTGACTGTAGCAGTGGTTAATACAGAGTCTGACTGTAGCAAGGGTAATACAGAGGATTCTGACTGTAGCAGTGGTTAATACAGAAGAGTCTGACTGTAGCAGGGGTTAATACAGAGGAGTCTGACTGTAGCAGGGGTTAATACAGAGGAGTCTGACTGTAGCAGTGGTTAATACAGAGTCTGACTGTAGCAGGGGTTAATACAGAGTCTGACTGTAGCAGTGGTTAATACAGAGTCTGACTGTAGCAGTGGTTAATACAGAGTCTGACTGTAGCAGTGGTTAATACAAAGGAGTCTGACTGTGTTCTCTCTCTCTCATCTCAGTGTCTGTGGGCTTGGAGGTGAACCAGGGTCTGTTCCTCTCTCTCTCATTCTCTCTCTCTCTCTCTCTCTATATATATATATATATCTCTATCTCTATCTCTATCTCTATCTCTATCTCTATCTTTATCTTTATCTCTATCTCTATCTCTATCTCTATCTCTCTCTCTATCTCTCTCTCTCTCCAATCCTTTCCTCTCCCTCTCTCTCTCTTTCCTCCTTTCCCTCCGCCCTCTCTCTCCCTCTCGCCTTTCCTCTTGCTCCCCCCATTTCCCCTCTCCCTCCTGCCCTCTCCCTCTCCCTCCATCCCTCCCCCCTTCTCTGGGCTGTCTGGCGTGTGTTTGTGAGAGGGTGAAAGCAGCCATTGTTCCTGGGCGCACGCATACACACACCAGCGCACACACACACACACACACACAGGTGCCCTATCTCTCCATTTGGCTGTCACTGTGCCACCTGAGCCACACCTGCACACACAAACACACACACACACACACACACCAACTCACAGGGCAGTGGTTCTGCCAGGGAATAAGACCTATACACCACATGGTTTACGCCATCATGTTGCTACGACAACAACCAGGCACAGAAACATTACACGCGCACGCACACACGTGCAGCTGTTCCCTGTGGACTGGTTAATAGGGGCAGGGTGACATGCCCAGAGAGGAATGCAGGTCTCTGGAGGAACTCAGGTCCAGTTGGAGATGAACACATCCGACACACCAGCTCTGTCTGGACATTTTATAGAGGACCTTAAGGGCTTAATAAGGTGTGTGTGTGTGTGTGTGTGAGTGTGTGTGTGTGTGTGTGACCTTGACTGGACTCTCTGCCTACACTGTCTGGGTGTGGCTTGGGTGGCGAGCAGATCCTTGCTTAGTGAGAATGACCATTACATGAAACACTCAATCTCTCTCACACACTCACACTCACTCACACACACACACACACACACACACACACACATCAGTGATAAGTGGGGCTAAACCATCAAAGGATCAGTTCCAGCTAGCAGCTGCCTCAACATTGAACATTGGTGGTGTTTTTCTCCAGTGAGCAGGTGGTGTTTCTCTCCAGTGAGCAGGTGGTGTTTCTCTCCAGTGAGCAGGTGGAGTTTCTCTCCAGTGAGCAGGTGGTGTGTCTCTCCAGTGAGCAGGTGGAGTTTCTCTCCAGTGAGCAGGTGGTGTTTCTCTCCAGTGAGCAGGTAGTGTGTCTCTCCAGTGAGCAGGTGGTGTGTCTCTCCAGTGAGCAGGTGGTGTTTCTCTCCAGTGAGCAGGTGGTGTTTCTCTCCAGTGAGCAGGTGGTGTGTCTCTCCAGTGAGCAGGTGGTGTGTCTCTCTAGTGAGCAGGTGGTGTTTCTCTCCAGTGAGCAGGTGGTGTTTCTCTCCAGTGAGCAGGTGGTGTTTCTCTCCAGTGAGCAGGTGGTGTGTCTCTCCAGTGAGCAGGTGGTGTTTCTCTCCAGTGAGCAGGTGGTGTGTCTCTCCAGTGAGCAGGTGGTGTTTCTCTCCAGTGAGCAGGTGGTGTTTCTCTCTAGTGAGCAGGTGGTGTTTCTCTCCAGTGAGCAGGTGGTGTGTCTCTCCAGTGAGCAGGTGGTGTGTCTCTCCAGTGAGCTGGTGGTGTTTCTCTCCAGTGAGCAGGTGGTGTTTCTCTCCAGTGAGCAGGTGGTGTTTCTCTCCAGTGAGCAGGTGGTGTGTCTCTCCAGTGAGCAGGTGGTGTTTCTCTCCAGTGAAACCAGCTCATTGTTTCTCTTGTTGTCCCTGCTCGGAGAGACAAGCCACTTAGGGGGAGCACTGCCAATCTTGGCTCCCCTGATAAGATAATGTCATGTTTGATAGCCGTTATCAAACTGTAGATGTGTCAGGTGGGCTTTGGGCAGGTTGATAAGTGTGTGTGTGTGGGTGTGTGCGTGCGTGCACCGAAATGGACGACTGGCTTTGGTAAAGTCGACAGGTGTGGAAATGCATACGCGTGTGCGTTCGTGCGCGCAAATGTGTGTGTTTGCATGTGTGTGTGTCCAGGTGCGCCCTTATTCAGAGCCAAATCAACCTCCTAGCCAAATGAACTCAAGGCCCATTGAGACACAGCCTTTCATGCGGTCTTATCTCATGTCCAAACACATACGAGTGTTAACTTCCCTTCAGATAGACTATCTGACTTCCTACTGGTTTGATATGATGTGCAGCACAGATACCGCAGCCTTGCTATGTGTGTGTGTGTGTGTGTGAGAGAGAGAGAGAGAGAACTCTCTGCTTTCTGCACACCTGGACCAACAACCCAGGTGACCTCCCATCTGGCGTGGTGTGTATGTGTGTGTACTTAGCGTCGGGAACATGCGTGTGCACTTAAAGCCACTTTCTGGTGGGGGTGAAGGGCAGGTGGTGGAGATGGAGGGGTAGTGGCTGGGGTTGGGGGGGGGGGGGGGGGGCTAGTGGGTGAGGGAGGGGGAGGTATATAACTGGGCACAAACGGAGGCAGGAACGTTGGCCTGGCAGCAGTGAACAGCAGAGATGAGGTCAGGACTCGAGGTGAAGCCGCACTGGTCAAATGATGCTCTGTCCTGTCAGCAGCATGATGTCATATTGTAGTTCAGGTGATCTGTCCTGTCAGCAGCATGATGTCATATTGTAGTTCAGGTGATCTGTCCTGTCAGCAGCATGATGTCATATTGTAGTTCAGGTGATCTGTCCTGTCAGCAGCATGATGTCATATTGTAGTTCAGGCGATGTTGATGCTCTGTCCTGTCAGCAGCATGATGTCATATTGTAGTTCAGGTGACGTTGATGCTCTGTCCTGTCAGCAGCATGATGTCATATTGTAGTTCAGGTGATGTTATTGTTATTGTTGCCATATGTCTGGCAAAAACACAGACTGTTCCTTGGCACCAACCGCAGTAAAACTGGAGGCCTTGTCCTTTCATGTCTGCTGTACTGGCACGTTGCTTTGGATAAAAGAATATGTTCTAGATGAATGAAATAAATGTATATAGGTCAATTGAGAACTACAGAAGGAGACTGTTTTAACCAAGGTTCAATTATTAACGAGCTTAAGAGGAGGCTCGGCTGAACGGTTTATCTGAGGTCACCTTCCGCCCGACACAAATGAGAGCCTTCTGGGTAATGTAGTCAGACCGTTGTCTCGACACCAGTGCCCATGTGTTCACACGTCGAGCTGTCTTCTCCTTCCCGGCCTACATTACCCATACTGCCCAGCCCAGAGGCCTCGACTCCCAGTAACACACAGCTGTCTCTCTAGTACAGTAGAACACAGTCAAGTAGAAAAGGAAATGGTGTGAAATAGAATCGACTAGAATTGAACATAGTAGAATAGTCTCTACAGAATGATATACAATATGCATCGTCCGCGTCGCCACCGGAGGCCGGCCCCTTATTGGCCCTGCTGGAATTAAGGGTAGGAGTAATGAGCTGATGACCTCTAACCTGTGACCCCATGCTGACGGAGCGGGAAGGTCTTTAAGGGCAAACGTCCGTGTGTGTGTGTGTGTGGAGAATTGGCTTCTGCTGGGGTTGTGTGTGTGTGTGTGTGTGCGTGCATGTGTGTCAAGAGGCAGGCAGGCTGACAGCCCAAAAATCGGTTCACGTAATCCAGACAGACGTACTTATCGTCACTGTGGGTACAAGTGCTGAATTACAGAAAGATGAGAGACTGATATACAGACGAATACACACACACACACAGATATCAAGTTTTGCGTGGGAGGACGTTTATTCAAAGCCAGCTCAAGGCGAGAGCAGGGAGGCAGAGCCCGCAAACAGGAAGTGCTGTCAAGCGATGAGGCCGATCTATGCTCTGCCATATCAGATGAGCTTCGCGCACACGCTGCTAGCCACGCAAATCAACTCAGTCATCAATCACTCCATCAGTTGTTACATTGCACCCGGCGATAGAATCGAACAGAGATCTCAAACGACAACAGCAACGACAGGAGACTTAAGTGCTTCCCATGCACACAGGATCCAGGCATGCGCATTCATACACAGCACCCCAGCACAAGGGAGAGTGTGTGAGGGTGTTACGGAGAGAGTCGCGTCCCTGGGTGCGAGGTGGCGCGTGGCCTCTAGGGGGGGTGTTAACACACGGGATAGGATGGCAGGGATTAACGAGGCCGGTCAAGCGAAGATGTTCCGTCGCCCCGGGCAACGCGGCAGCAGACAGCAGCGTGTGTTGGTACGTTTGTCTTTTGGTGATCACACGGGAATACACACACAGACACGCATACATGGGCATGCAGTATACACACATGCACGCTCACATGCACACGGGCAGAAGTACACACTTACTCTCTCACACACACACACATACACAGTATATTCCATAGTGAGGAACGTTGATTCTCTTTCGGGTCTTTTAAGGTTTTGTGTGTGTGTGTGTACGTGTGTGTGTTTATGGATGGATGTGTGTGTGTGATGGACTGATGTTTCTGGCTGGCTAAAGAGGATGCAGGGTAGTAATGTGTGGACTGTTTGTGATGGCCGTTAGATGTCTTTTGTGGTCTCTGTAATGTGTGTGTGTGTGTGCGTCCTGTTTGGCCGTTCTCCTGACCAAGTGTGTGTGTGAGTGTTCAGGTGGTCCAGTGAGGGTGTGTGTGAGTGTTCAGGTGGTCCAGTGAGGGTGTGTGTGTGTATGATTAGTGTTTTACGGTCGGCTGTGCTGTAAAAGGACAGTGTCAGTGTGGGAGGTTTGTGGTCCTGTTCCGGTCTTCTCTCTCTCTCTCTCTCTCTTTCTCTCTCTCTCTCTCTCTCTCTCTCTCTCTCTCTCTCTTTCTCTCTCTCTCTCTCTCTCTCTCTCTCTCTCTCTCTCTCTCTCTCTCTCTCTCTCTCACGTCCTTCCTGTCATCCCACACACTCTGCTCTCCCTCTCTTTCTCGGTGGTCTATTTGGTGGTCCCTCTCTCTTCTAGTCCTCCCCTCTCTTGCTTGCACTTTCTTTTTCTCCGTCTCTCTCTCTCCCCCCCACCCCCCACCTCTCTCTGTCTCTCTCGCTGTTCCCCTCTGTCTCTCTCTCTGTATTTCCTTCCCATCTCTTTCTATGTCCATGTGCCACCCGCCCCCCCCATTGCATTGTGACTGCAGCACAAAGCCGACGGCGGGGGGGGGGAGGGGTTAGCCGATGAGGTCATCCTCCACAGGAGACATCAGGCCCGAGCGCACAGAAGCCCTCCTCCCTCCGACACGTCTAACACACACACACACACATCAACACACACACACACACATCCTCACACACACACACACACACACACACACATCCTCACACACACACACACACACACACATCCTCACACACACACACATCCTCACACACATCCTCACACACACACATCCTCACACACACACACAGCCTCATACACATGCACACATCCTAACACACACATCCTCACACACACACATCTCCCACCCCGTATGCTCCAACCGGCGGCCTTCATCCACATCAACAGCCACCCTTCACCCGGTTCTCAGTGGCCCTGGGTTCCACAGTGCCATGGTTCCCTCTTCCTCCTCCGGGCCAGGTTTGGAGTGAGTAACGGCGTGTGCCACCAGAATGGGAGTCCTCCCCCCCCCCCCACTGTCCCTCCTTTCACCCTCTTCCACTCCTCACCCCATACAACCCCAGGGTGAGTCACTCATTCTCACCCATGTCACTCAACGTGTGTGTATGTGTATCAGGTTTTCCCTGTTGGTTGGAGGGGTGGGAGCAATACTGTATGCACTGACAGACTTTGACCTGGCTGAGATATTGCCAGCCGTTCGGAGTCTGAATTCCACCGTCGCTTTAGGAGTCTGCAACACGGAAAAGAGTGAGACATCCTAATCAGTGTCTTCACTGAAGAAGGGTGGGAGAGGTTAGGGAGGAGGAGAGGGAGGGAGAGATGAGGCAGGAGGAGAGGGAGGGAGAGATGAGGCAGGAGGAGAGGGAGGGAGAGATGAGGCAGGAGGAGAGGGAGGGAGAGGGAGGGAGGGAGAGATGAGGCAGGAGGAGAGGAAGGGAGAGATGAGGCAGGAGGAGAGGGAGGGAGGGAGAGGGAGGGAGAGATGAGGCAGGAGGAGAGGGAGGGAGAGATGAGGCAGGAGGAGAGGGAGGGAGAGATGAGGCAGGAGGAGAGGGAGGGAGAGATGAGGCAGGAGGAGAGGGAGGGAGAGGGAGGGAGAGATGAGGTAGGAGGAGAGGGAGGGAGAGATGAGGCAGGAGGAGAGGGAGGGAGAGATGAGGCAGGAGGAGAGGGAGGGAGAGGGAGGGAGAGATGAGGCAGGAGGAGAGGGAGGGAGGGATGAGGCAGGAGGAGAGGGAGGGAGAGATGAGGCAGGAGGAGAGGGAGGGAGAGATGAGGCAGGAGGAGAGGGAGGGAGAGATGAGGCAGGAGGAGAGGGAGGGAGAGATGAGGCAGGAGGAGAGGGAGAGATGAGGGAGGAGGAGGAGACGAGAGGGGGGGAAAAGGGCAAGCATGGAATCCAGTTCCTGATGAGTAAGGCACCATGACTCAATGAAGAGTGTGTGTTTGAGCGTGGAAGGGTTACAATAGCTCGGCCTTAAGGCAAGGTGTGTGATTAGACGTGAAGAAATCTGTTCTAGAGAGCAGAGTGGGTGTCTGTGAACTGGCCATGAGATGGCAATGCATGCGTGTCTGTCATTGTCGTTTTTATACGACTTTTTTTATTGTGTATGACTTTCATAAGAATGAGGCTGGCTAAAACGCCGTCCGCGGAATTTCGCTCACTCTCGTGTGTAAAAGCCCTTAGGCGACTTATTTGTCCAGGGAGCCCTGCGATGCGTTGGTGTGTGACAGAGAGTCTTTGTGTCTCCGTTTGTGAGTACGCGCACTATATCGGGGTACAAAAAAACCCCGAAGTGTGTCGGTACAGTATGTGTGTGCGTGCGTGTTGGTGCGGGTGAGTGAGTTGACAAGGACTAATCGGCGGACGTGCCCGGACACTCTGTCCCTGCACTCTCCACTGGCGACAGATTGCGCTATCCAGACACTAACCGTGACCCCTATAAACATGACTAGGCTAGGCTACGTCCATTGACCGCTCATTAGCCTAGCGGAATAGCCTAGCGCCCAAAAGAACAGCGTTAGCTCCGGCCAACAGTTGGCCTCCTATTGTATACATTCCTCCACTCTGCCAGCTACCGAGGTTCCAGTCAGGAAGCAAGGACAACAGTCCATCTATCTAACCCTATAGAAGGCCATTAGCCCTCAGTTTTCCTTTTGGGTTTCTGGGGCTATTAGCGACTAGCTAGCACAAATACGTGCTAAAATAAAAGGCTAGCCATGCTAGCACAACCTGACCGAAGTGTCTGCTTGCACAGATATCGAATGTGAGTTAACTGGTGTTTTTAAATCCCATTATATGCATCACACGCTACATAGCCAGCTGTAGCTAGATGTGTCACTCTGGGGAAGGTGGTGAGTGTTTTTTTTACATCCATGGTGTCTTGTGGAGCCTCCCAAACGTATCAAAGTTGGTGTTTCTCCTGTTCCCCACACAAACACACACACACTTGCTCTTTTGTGTTCTAACAACTCGTGTGTGTGTGTGTGTGTGTGTGTGCATGTGATAGCCCAAAGAGAGAGAGGATATGGAGGTGTTTGAGGTGCCTGAAGACATGATTGTGTAAACACCGATCACTGTTAACACCTGACAGAGGACCATTTATGAGCGGATCGGCACTTCAAATAGTTTTCCCCGTCTGCCAGCTCTTCTCAGAAGGAGTGGAAGAAGGGAGGGGAGGTGGGGAGAGAGAGAGAGGCCAAGAGAGGAGAGGGAAAGCCATGCCCCGAGGACAGTGGCAAAGTGTTGTAATGTCTCGGTCGGTCAGGGGAGAGAGAGGTTTTGACCGACTTGAAGCAACGCCATGTTTTTTCATCCACAACTGACGTTCTGGGGTCCGCGCGAGAGCGAGGGGGCCGAGGTGACGTCCCTTTTTTTGCGTTGTGTCGTCTCCCCCCCCCCCCTCTGTCTCCTCGCCCCCCCCCCTCCCCCCTCCTGGAGGACACGTCCCCTGCAGACACATCAGAGGCTCAGGCCTGTCAGCGCCTGAATCATGCCTCTCTCTCTCTCTCGTTTTCTCTTAAGTGGAGGAAGAGCCCTGCATTTTCCTGCCCCGAAGCCCTCTCCCGGAGAGAGAGGGAGAGGAGACTGGGAAAGAATGTGCGAGAAGGAGGGTCGGAGAACGAGGAGCGCAGATGAACACCGACCGACGAGACACTGTTGAGGGGTTAAAGGGTGCACAACATCACCCTGGGAGAGGGAGAGAGGGAGAGAGATAGATAGAGAGAGAGAGAGAGAGAGAGAGAGAGAGAGAGAGAGAGAGAGAGAGAGGGGGGGGGGGGGACACAGGGCAGGACATGTTCTGGAGGTGACATCATGACCGTTAGGTGTTGTGTCTGTTGTGAGGGATGTGGAGGAAGGTCTGTGAAACTGCCTTCCCTCCCTCCCTCCCTCCGTCCCTTCTTCTCCTCCCTCTCTTTCCTACATGTCCTACTCCTCCAGCCTCTAACCTCATCCTCCACTCCTCCGTGTCTCCACTCTCCTCACAGACGCCAAGGCACACACACGTGTGTGTGTGTGTGTGTGGTCTCCCGGGTCAGCAGGGCAGGGAGTGCACATGCGGTCTCCTATGATAATGCTGACTTGTTCAGTGTGTGTGTTTGTGTGTGTTCCAGTGGTCGGCATGTTGTGCGCTACGCGCACCCAGCTATCGCTACTGTCGCTATGGTGATCGTCATCATAAGGCCCCGGGGGTGTGCGCTACGAGATGTCGTAAATGAGTTTTAATAGAAGCAGCGAGTGTGTGTGTGTGTGTGTGTGTGCTCTCTGCATGGCCTTCATTAAGGAGACCAGTGAGCTGTGCTCATCGGTCTGGCATTCAGCTTGGTAACCCAACCCGCTCCCCACACACACACACACACACACATGAAGAACTCATCCTCAAGCCAGTCCTTTGGGAAAACCAACAGGGCACCGGGGTACGCTAGTGGGGAGAGATACCAGCTGGTAGCTCATGTTGTCACTGACCGTGGCAGGGTGGCAGGGCGGTCGGTTCTACCTGGGTCAGTCAAGTTTCCTGCCCCGCACACACACACACACACACACACACGTACACAGATTGCTGCCTTGGCTGATATTTATCAGAGGTGAGCTAATAATCCAAGGTGGCACCTGTATTCAGTGTGACCTTGCTCTTTGGTCTAATGACTGCACCCTTTTTTTGTTATACAAGTGTGTGTGTGTTTGTGTGTGTGTGTGTGTGTGTGTGTCACCACATCTGCTACTGCGTGAGTCTTTTGGAGTGAGAACACTGGAACCTTGTTGTGAGGGACTGGTCTGGGATTGGAGAACTAGCTGTGTGTGTTTTCAGCGTTTGGGTGTGTGCGTGTGTGTGTGCGTGCGTGTGTGCGCTTGTTTGTGTGTGTGTGCTTGTGTGTTTACTTTGTATTAATTACAGCTCCTATGCTCCACTTTATTACTATTACTGGCAGGGCACTGAAGCAGAGGAGAATTAGCGGTGTTGCGATTTAGGATGTGGGGGAGATATGTGTGTGTGTGTGTGTGTGTGTGTGTGTGTAGGTATGCCTGTGACCCCAGGGCTTATGCTCTCTGTCCAGACCCTATTAACCTACAACCCCCCCCCCCTACCCTACAGGTGGACCCCCCACCACACACACATCCCCCACCACACACACACGCACACCTCCACTCAGGTGGTCTGACCGTGTGTGTGTAGCAGCTCTCTTACTGTTTTGCAGGCGGTAGCTCACGTCACACGGACTGCCAGGGTAAACACACGGACCCTCAGGTGCCGTGGCTGAGCGGCACACTCCTGCACACACACACACACACACACCTACTCCTGCACACACACACACACCTACTCCTGCACACACACACACACACCTACTCCTGCACACACACCTACTCCTGCACACACACCTACTCTTGCACACACACACACCGACTCTTGCACACACACACACACACACACACACAAGGCATGGACTTCCTTTTTGCGAGTCAACTCACCAGTAGGCCCCCTCCACCCTGCCCCACTGCCCACACCATCTCTGCCCCACGGGAACGCCAACAAACAAACACTCCACCCCCCCTCCTCCACCTCCTCCAAACCCCATTTCCAGATGCCGATGCTGCTGTTTCCCTGTTGATGTGTGTGTGTGTGTGTGTGTGTGTGTGAGCACTTGCTCACTCATGTTGCTGGTGCTGTAGACCTATATGTAAGTGTAATTGTGTTTGTGTGAGCTGGTTGTTCCATGCGAGGTTGTTCCATGCGAGTAGAGTCGGTAGAGTCGGTGCCAGACAGTAAACAGGTTTACACAGTAAACAGGTTTACACACAGCCTTGTAAAGGAGTTTTTTTTTTCCAAGGCTGTGTGACTCAGCAGGATTATCAGCCTGTTAACCACCATGGGTGCCCACTGTCAGCGCACTGCCACCCTGCCTTCCCGCCACCATGCCAGCCTGCCCTCACGCCAGCCTGCCCTCACGCCAGCCTGCCAGCCTGCCCTCACGCCAGCCTGCCCTCATGCCAGCCTGCCCTCACGCCAGCCTGCCCTCACGCCAGCCTGCCAGCCTGCCCTCACGCCAGCCTGCCAGCCTGCCCTCATGCCAGCCTGCCCTCACGCCAGCCTGCCCTCACGCCAGCCTGCCAGCCTGCCCTCATGCCAGCCTGCCCTCATGCCAGCCTGCCCTCATGCCAGCCTGCCCTCACGCCAGCCTGCCAGCCTGCCCTCATGCCAGCCTGCCAGCCTGCCCTCATGCCAGCCTGCCCTCATGCCAGCCTGCCAGCCTGCCCTCACGCCAGCCTACCCTCACGCCAGCCTGCCAGCCTGACCCTCACGCCAGCCTGCCAGCCTGCCAGCCTGCCCTCACGCCAGCCTGCCCTCACGCCAGCCTGCCAGCCTGCCCTCATGCCAGCCTGCCCTCACGCCAGCCTGCCAGCCTGCCCTCATGCCAGCCTGCCAGCCTGCCCTCATGCCAGCCTGCCCTCATGCCAGCCTGCCCTCATGCCAGCCTGCAGCCTTCACAGCTACCCTCTGAACTGTAAGGGCCAGCCACCCCAAGTGTGCACCTTCTTACCCATGCGTACCACCGTGCGCCCTAACCCTAACCACCGTGCCCAGTTCCTTGCCCCAGATTTGAGCTGGATTCCTGGTTCAGGCAGGAGGACTCAATAGTATTAATGACTTGATACTTTATTGCACACGTTACGATACACTATTGTATTGAAATCGTCTGTGTCGCACCAGCAATGCAAGTGCCGGGATCCCTGCTATATACCCCGCCCTATTAGGGAGGTGTGCCCTGACGCGTGATATGACGAGTTGCTAATGACGCGCTAGGTCACAGAGCAACTCCAGGGCCACGAGAAAGAGACCTGAGGTGGAGGAACCGAGAGATGGGGGGGGGGAGAGAGCGCAGAATTGTGAACCAACTAAAAATAACACGCAAAACCACGACCACTGAGGCAGCCTGATGTCCTTAATGACTGAAATTCCCCCCATCACCACCCTTTATGAGTGCAGGAGTGTGAAGGAACAGTGTGTGTGTGTGTGAGCCTTTCAGTGTGTGTGTGTGTGTGTGTGTGTGTGTGAGTGAGTGTGTGTGTGAGTGAGTGAGTGAGTGTGTGAACAATAGCAGACTGAGGGGGTGTTGTAGCGACGAGGGAAGAGAAACGATTCGTGTCGACAATCAGCGTTGTTATTTTCTCTAACTGAGCCTTTCAGTCTAGAGCGAGTATTCAGTGTGTGTGTGTGTGTGTATCTCATTCATTAAACAGTAAGCTCAAGCACACCATGATGACAATCTAACAGTGTGATTTCTGTTATGTATGGTAGGACACCACGTGTGTGTGTGTGACAGTTTGAAGCTGTGTGTAGAAGCTGTATGTATTCGTCGGAGAAGGTGCTCTCCACCCTTACTGATCCCAGCGAAGACAGTTAGAGGGCTGATCAAAGTATTGATCATGTGTGGGGGGGGGGGTCATGGGGACCCGGTACGCACTCTCTCCGCAATCACACCCGAGACACTCGATCACTGTCCTCCCTATCCTGGGTCAACCCTCCACCAAGTCGTCACATAAAGACTACAACTCCCAGCAGTGTTACTGTAGGGTCATTGATCTGTAGACCGAGAGGATAGGGGAGATAGGGAATGATTGAGTACTAGTACTTTACTGTTCCTGCCTTATTTTTCCCGTGACGCGCGCACACACACGCGCGCACTCTACAGAAGGTAGGACTGATTCTGGACTGATTCAGATTCTGACCTTAGTCAGAGACAAGAGACTTGACAGCCCGATAAGACTTGAGTTCCTTCTGACTCTCATCCACACCCTCACCATAACTGCATTGTCTCTTTCTCTCTGTCTTTCTCTCTCTCTTATCATATCTCTCTCTCTCATCATATCTCTCTCTCCTTCCCTAAGGCTGATGTGAACTTCCTGACCTCTTAATGTTCAGGTCATTTTTCTATCTCTTGCTCTCCATATCCCACACCCCCACCCCTCTCTCTCTCTCTCTCTCTCTCTCGCTCCCTCTCTCTCTCTCTCTCTCTCTCTCTCTCTCTCTCTCTCTCTCTCTCTCTCTCTCTCTCTCTGTCTCTGTCTCTCACTCTCTCTCTCCCAGAACAGCATGCCCATTGTTAGCCTCCCCCCTCCCAAGGTTACAGGGGAGACAGATAACAGAAAGGACAAGCCAAGATGAATCGCTCAATCAGGAGACGGGAAGGGGGGGGGCAGGGGGCGGGGACAGAGAAAGGTGGGGTGGGGCTGATAGACCTAGAGATAGCAGATGTAAGCACTGGGA
>NC_140377.1:19182500-19207500 GCF_054491055.1 Hypomesus nipponensis
GTGTACACGCGCCATGGGTGCACAAACGAGTTGTCGCGACCCAGAGAGAGGTGGGAGGGCAGAGAGAAAGAGAGCGAGGCAGAGGGAGAAGGAACTATATAGATACGGAGGGTGGGGTGGGGGGGAGGAGGAGGAGGAGGAGGAGGGGAGGAAAAAAAAGAAAGAGATTACACCCTGAAACAATAGCACGTTGTTAACCCCCCCCCCTCACACACACACACACCTCCTCCGCGCTCCGCTTCGATGCCCGCGAGGACGCGGGCTCTAACGCGCCGCGGCTACAGCCTCTCCCTTTGTTCCTGAGCACCTGTGCACAAAGAGAGATAGCGCCGAGATCGGATGGGGAGCCGCGGCGGAAAGCCAAACAGGAAGTGACCTTATCGGGTGTGCCGCGGCGGCGGCCCGCTGGAGCGGAGCGAGTCTCCCCGGTCGGTAGAGAGGCAGGTAACCAGAGAGGGAGTCAGGGAGAGAGGGGGAGAGAGAGAGGGGGGGGAGAGAGGGGGGGGGGGGGAGAGAGAGAGGGGGGGGGAGAGAGAGAGGGGGGGGGAGAGAGAGAGAGAGAGAGAGAGAGAGAGGGGGGAGAGAGAGAGGGAGTGGGGGGGATGAGAGAGAGGGGGGGGAAAGAGAGGGGGGGGAGGAGAGAGGGAGTGGGGGGGATAAGAGAGAGAGGGGGGGGGAAAGAGAGGGGGGGGGAGGAGAGAGGGAGTGGGGGGAGGAGAGAGAGAGAGGGGGAGGGAAGAAAGAGAGAGAGGGGGGGAGAGGGAGAGAGAGGAGAAAGGGGGGGGATCGATGGTTCTGACAGCAAGACGACACGCAGTCGACGTGCGCACAGCGTCGTGGAGATGTGTAGCCATGGAGACGTGTCGCCACGGAGACGTGTAGCCGGTGTTTGGCCAGCGTTCACACCGCGACGCTGATCCAACATCTATCCAGCCCTGAGGCCTGGCCTCAGGCAGAGACTCCACAGAGAGAAAGGAGAGCGAGAGACACTGATCCACCCTCTGGAAAGACTGTTCAGCCCTTCAGCGGAGATGTTTATACAAGTCTTTGTTGTCTCTCTATCTATCTGGTATCTCCAGTGTAAACCCCAGCAGGGTTTTTGTTTTTAGACGGCGATAAGGTCGGTGGCACAATTGCGCCATTTTCTCTGGAAAGTGCATTCCTCCGTCGGTTTTCCCACTAATCTGTATATCCGGGGCCGGGGTCTGATGCACTCCCCTCTCCTCCGCACACTTCTGCACCCGACGCCCTCCTCTCTCTCTCCCTCCTCTCTCTCTCTCTCTCTCTCTCTCTCTCTCTCTCTCTCTCTCTCTCTCTCTCTCTCTCTCTCTCTCTCTCTCTCTCTCTCTCTCTCTCTCTCTCCCTCTCTCTCTCTCTCTCTCTCTCTCTCTCTCTCTCTCTCTCTCTCTCTCTCTCTCTCTCTCCTCCCTCTCTCCCCTTTTCTCATGGATTTGTTTTTCGCCTTTTTTGCTTAGTTAGCCTTTTTGCTGTTGTTCTCCACGATTGTCAGTTCGGGAGACAAATAGGCCCCAAACTCACAACCCCCCTTTTCTACACACACACACACACACACTCTCTCTCTCCCATCATTGGCATGACAGTCATAACACCTGCAGAGAGACATAGACAGCCAGAGAGAGAGAGAGAGAGGGACAGGGGGGGGGGAGAGAGAAATACAGGCAGAAAGAAAAAGAGGCAGCTGTATCCAATATAGGAGTTGGACGTTTGTTTTGTGTGAAGATGCGAGCCACAGCCCGACTCATCTCAGTGTCTGAGGGGCTTGAGGTGGACCAGGGTCTGTTCCCCTCTCTCTCTCTCTCTCTCTCTGTCTCTCTCTCTGTCTCTCTCTCTCTCTCTCTCTCTGTCTGTCTCTGTCTCTCTCTTTGTTTTCTTCTCTCTTTTTCTTTCTCTGCCCCTTTCCCTCTTTTCTCTCCATCCCTCCCTCCTGTGTCACTCTCATCAACTCATCCCTCATCTTTCCTTCACCCTCCATCCCTCCTCCTCCTGGCAGCCTGCATCACCCTGTGCCGGGACCCCCCCCGCCCCCCCCCCCCCCCACGCCTCTCTCTCCCTCTCTCCCTGGTTCACCCCCGGTCCCTCCATCTCTCCTCCTTCGGCACCCAGCCCCCAGCCAAGACCCAGGCACAGAGGGAGGGCCCTCAGGCCCAGCCCAGCCCCCCCAAAGCCAGCCAGGGTCTGTTCCTCTGGGTCGGTTCCTCTGGGTCGGTTCCTCTGGGTCGGTTCCTCTGGGTCTGTGTACCCTCAGCCAGGGGTGTAAATCTTACGCACGCACGCATCCACTGCTGCCAGGAAGATGTTGACTTCCCCCCCCCCCCCCCCCCCCCCAGCACACATGTTGTTACTCACATCATCGTTTTGTTTTCCCGCCACCGACCAAGACAATGCCACCGCGGTGCCGCAATATCACTTTGTTGTTTTGACTGCGTTACTTAGACTTAGACTGTGTTGTGTCGAGGGGCGTTGATGTTACAGCTGCTCGCAATGTCGACGATGTTACAGGTCCGGGACTCTCTCTCTTTATCGCTCTTCCTCCGTCTCTCAAAAGCTTGGGTCAGCTCAGACGTATAACAGGGAGCAAGTGTGCAAACCGTGCGGGTCCAGAAACAGCGCCTGGAGGAAATGGCGCCTCATGATCCCGTGATGTTGTATAAAACTATGTCCACACCTTTGTAATGGGTAGTCCCAGTGTGTTTTAGGCCTTGCCCTAGTCGATCAGTCTAGACCTGCCAAATCCCTCCCTCCCTCCCTCCCTCCCTGCCCTCCCTCCCTGCCCTCCCTCCCTCCCTCCCTCCCTCCCTCCCTCCCTGCCCTCCCTCCCTGCCCCCCCCCCTCCCTGATCTCTTTGGAGCTTATAGCTGTGGCTGCGGGTTGTCGGTGCGATCCCCTGTGGTCTCCCTTTAAGCCCTGGATAATGGGACAATCCTGAACCATCATCATGGATGATCTCTCTCCCTCTCTCTCTCTCTCTCTCTCTCTCTCTCTCTCTCTCTCTCTCTCTCTCTCTCTCTCTCTCTCTCTCTCTCTGTCCCTCTCTGCCTCTCTTTCTTTTAGTTCTTGTCTCTCTCCCTCTCTCTATCACTGGACCCCTGTCCCCCTGTGTCTCTCTCTGTGCTAGGCCCTGTCTCTCTCTCTGTGTAAGGCCCTGTCTCTCTCTCCCCTGTCTCTCTCTCTGTGCTAAGCCCTGTCTCTCTCTCCAGTCTCTCTCTCTGTGCTAGGCCCTGTCTCTCTCTCCCCTGTCTCTCTCTCTGTGCCAGGCCCTGTCTCTCTCTCTGTGCTAGGCCCTGTCTCTCTCTATGTAAGGCCCTGTCTCTCTGTCTGTTTAAGGTTGTGTGTCGACAGGTGAAACCCTATCAGTCCCAAAAGGCCAGCTAAAAGAGCTTCTGTGTACAGCCGTCGAGCATGTGTGTGTGTGTGCTTGTGTGAGAGGGAGTAGGGTCCGAGAGTGTTGGGTTTACCCGCCCCTCCCCCCTCCCCCTCCTGCCCAGATCAAAGGGAGGTTTCAGCCTCAAACAGAGGGATGGAGAAGAGAGGGAAGGAGAGATGCATGGAGAGATACAGGGCTTTCAGGGGTGTCCCATCTTCCGGATTAGGGGAGGATCACACACACACACACACACTCTCACACTCTCACACACACTCACACACACTCTCACGCACACACCTTCTACTCTAAGCCCAGTCATCAAAGCTAACGCCCCCAGGAAAGTAGAGTTTGGAAGGACAGAGAGCTATAAACAGGTAGCCGAACAGATACACAGAAAAACACTCGCGCACACACATCGAGAGGAAAGATAAGATGAAGGTAGAGAAGAGGAGGAGCATGGAGAGGAGCAGGAAAGGGAGAGCGGAGAAAGGAGGTGTGATAAAAAAGCTTCTGTGTGTGTGTGTGTGTGTGTGTGTGAGAGACCCGGTAATGGAGCCTAATGGTGCGTGGTGACGGTGTCGTGTTCACACCCGTGTCCTCCTCAATCCCTGTCTGACTTACACACACACACACACCCACTCTCCCACACACAGACTTAGACTATGGCCGTCCATAGACAACCACCAGGGCCAAAACCCATCACAATCTAAGTGTGTGTGTGTGTCCACAGGTGTATGTGAACGGGGAGTGGGTGACCAGCATCGGGGAGGGGGGCAGCTTCGGAGAGCTGGCCCTCATCTACGGGACCCCCCGGGCGGCCACCGTCCGGGCCAAGACCGACCTCAAACTGTGGGGCATCGACAGAGACAGCTACCGGAGAATACTCATGGTGAGGACAGCTGTTACACACGCACGCACACACATTCAAACAGTCCCAAATGAACGGTTGTGTAATTCCCAGATGGTACACAACGCACGAAACGCACACGGTACACATCTGTTGTGCGTCTGGAGTGCGGCGACAGCTTGGGGTGCTCTCGTTCTTTTCTCGTGCTTTCACCACGCCCCCCCCCCCCCAAACGTTCTCGAGCACCGCACGGTAGCCTCTGCAGTCCTTTACCACAGCCTAACCACACACACACACACTCTCTAGTGATCCTTCTGTAGCTTCTGTCTCACTCTCCTTCACTTCCCAAAGCCCAAAGAGGGGAGTGTAACGAGGTGGAGAGCAGGGGAGGGAGGGAGGGAGGGGGAGAGGGAGGGGGAGGGGGAGGGGGAGAGGGAGGGGGAGGGGGAGGGGGAGGGGGAGGGGGAGGGGGAGGGGGAGGGAGGGGGAGGGGGAGGGGGAGGGGGAGGGAGGGAGGGAGGGAGGGAGGGAGGGAGGGAGGGAGGGAGGGAGGGAGGGAGGGAGGGAGGGAGGGAGGGAGGGAGGGAGGGAGGGAGGGAGGGAGGGAGGGAGGGAGGGAGGGAGGGAGGGGAGGGAGGGAGAGAGGGAGAGAGGGAGAGAGGGAGAGAGGGAGAGAGGGAGAGAGGGAGAGAGGGAGAGAGGGAGAGAGGGAGAGAGGGAGGGGTCGTTGCTAATGTCCCACACTTACTTCCCAGTCCTGGAGCTTATCAGCAGGAATGTCTAAATGTTTAAAGTGGGAGACAAGGTGCTGTGCCCTCCCCATCCTGCCCAGACAGACTCAGCCTTATGTAAGGATGACTGATCGGTCGCCCTGTGTAGCGTGCGTGTGCGTGCGTGTCTATAAAAATCACTTCATCGGAAAAGTAACCTTCAGTGCACAAGCTAGAGTTGGACTGCCCCTCTGTACAAGCGAGTCCCGACCCAGTCATTTGATTGGACAAGAGGCATTCCATGAGTTCTGGTATTTAGTCCTTCAGCACTGGGACCTTTAACCAAACATGTGCTGCGTCCTTCCACTTACATTAACGATCGCTCTCGATCTTCAATAGTCACTCACGTCCCACCGCAAAGATGAACGTGCTTCCACAAATAACATTCGAGTTAAGCTACGAATGGAGAGACGCAAACACACACATGTCAATGATACTGCTGACATGTAGACCGACACAAAAAAAATGCAAACGTTAATGTGTTGCTTGGCAACAGTCCAGTCCCCAGTCCAGTTACGGGACTATTTGTGTTGGCCGAGCCAAACACACGCTTCAATAAACACACAAATCATAATCTATTGTGTCTTATTACTGTTAAATATGAATAAATGGTGCTTGGATGAACCGTTGCATGAATGCAGTATCTCGGGAGAGATATCAGTGGGGTCTGTGGTCTCGAACTCACGACCGAATCCCAGCCGTGCTGATTTCAGCAACACTCCGTCTCGTGTGATTTTGCTCGAACAACAAACACTCCACTCCAAGTCGGGACGACAACTTGTCAAATGGCGAATACCTTCTCACAGCCTTTTTTGGGGAGCAAAACGCTAGTTAGCCTCTGAAACCAGCTTGAAAGTGGGTTGCACCTGGCGTTTTAGGGACACCGTACAATACCTGCATGTCAAGATACAGTCGATACTAAGTTGACTGGTTTACAAAAAAATGTGCTGCTCCACTTTTACTCCATGTCTGTGCACCTTTGTGTGGGCCAGGGCTCTGGGGGAGGCTAACTGCGCTAGCCCGTGGCTGTGGGGATGTGGGGTGTAAGGCTAAGAGAGCTGTTGTTCTTGTGGAGTGGCCCTCTTCAGCCCTCTCAGTGCTGGCACTGACCTGCCAAGCACTCCAGTCCCCCTCCAGGCACATAGCTGCTCTCAGCCCATCCTCCTCCCTGACTACCCCGCTCTCTCCTTCTGTCTCTCTCTCTCTCTCCCTCTCTCTCTCTCTCTCTCTCTCTCTCTCTCTCTCTCTGTCTCTGTCTCTCTCTGTCTCTCTCTGTCTCTCTCTGTCTCTCTCTCTGTCTCTCTCTGTCTCTCTCTGTCTCTCTCTCTTTCTCTCTCTGTCTCCCTCTCTCTCTCCCCTCATCTCTCTCCCCTCATCTCTCTCTCTCCCTTCATCTCTCTCTCTTCCTTCATCTCTCTCTCTCCCTTCATCTCTCTCTCTCCCCTCATCTCTCTCTCCCTTCATCTCTCTCTCTCCCTTCATCTCTCTCTCTCCCCTCATCTCTCTCCCCTCATCTCTCTCTCTCCCTCTTCTCTCTCTCTCCCCTCATCTCTCTCTCCCTTCATCTCTCTCTCTCCCTTCATCTCTCTCTCTCCCCTCATCTCTCTCTCTCCCCTCATCTCTCTCTCTCCCCTCATCTCTCTCTCTCCCCTCATCTCTCTCTCTCCCCTCATCTCTCTGTCCTTCCTTCATCTCTCTCTCCCTCCTTGCCTCTCTCAAACAGCAGCAGGAGAGAGAGTGAGAAGCCCAATTCAATTATGTGGACCTGCACTTAATTAAGGCTGTCAATGATTTGTAAAGCTATAATGTGTGTGGTATTCTGGCAAGGACCAGAGCCAAGACAATGAGCGCGGTGCTTTTTCTGTGGAAGTCTGTGTTTGTGCCTGTGTGTGGATCTTTGTGTAGGAGCCACGGTGCATATATGCACATGTGCATTTATGTGTGCGTGACCGTGTGTGCGTGTGTTTGGCTGTGTGACTGCGTGTGTGTGTATTCTCCCTGTGGGTATTCTGACTGCCTGTAGCTGGTTAAAAGACAGCCCTGACGTGATTATGTGACTTCACACACACACTGGTTAATGTTTCAAAGGAATTACCCTGACAAACACTCCTTTTATCCGTGCCTCCACGTAAACATGAGCTGTTCGGTTGCTCGTCTGTGACCTCTGCAACACAGACACACCAGCCCGAGCAGACACCACCACAAACAGAGGAGAAGAGGAGAAGACATAAACGGGAAAGAGGAGAAGGAGAGCAAAGAAGAAGAAAAAGGGTGGAGGAGAAGAAATGACAAAAGAGACTGGTAGAGAGGGGGAGAGAGAGAAAGAGAGAAAAAGAGAGAGAGAGAGAGAGAGAGAGAGAGAGAGAGGTCTTTTCCTGGCCCGAGATGAAGGTTGGGATCTTGGCGGGTCCACAGAACACAACAGTCCTTTGAGCGAGACCACAGACAGGAGGAACAGCCCAGAGACAAGCGGAACAGCCCACAGACAGGTGGAACAGACCACAGACAGGAGGAACAGCCCAGAGACAGGTGGAACAGACCACAGACAGGAGGAACAGCCCACAGACAGGTGGAACAGACCACAGACAGGAGGAACAGACCACAGACAGGAGGAACAGACCACAGACAGGAGGAACATACCACAGACAGGAGGAACAGACCACAGACAGGAGGAACAGACCACAGACAGGAGGAACAGACCACAGACAGGAGGAACAGACCACAGACAGGAGGAACAGACCACAGACAGGAGGAACATACCACAGACAGGAGGAACAGACCACAGACAGGAGGAACAGACCACAGACAGGAGGAACAGACCACAGACAGGAGGAACAGACCACAGACAGGAGGAACAGACCACAGACAGGAGGAACAGACCACAGACAGGAGGAACAGACCACAGACAGGAGGAACAGCATTAGGGAGGGAGATCTTTTGAGGGATGCACAGAGAGAGGGATGCATGGACAGAGAGAGCGGCAGAGAGGGGGGAGACGCGGTGTGAACACACAGGGAGAGCGAGGGACTGAAAGCTCCTTAAACCATCCATCCTTCATCCTGGGGCCTCCCTCTCCCTGCCTCGCTGGTAGCAGCTACCCTCCCTCCCCCCCCCCCCCCCCCCAAAGCCCTATGAATCAGTCAGCGTGTGAAAGGTAAGCAGGGCTAATCCTTTAAGCTGCCCAGGTCTGTTGGCCGTCCCGCTAGTTAGCTCGCTAGCTAACACGGCCCTCGCTCTCTCTGCGCGAGGGACGGAGACGGAGACGGGAGCAGGGAATGAGAGATGGGAGAGGGTGGGTGGAGGAGAGAGAGAGAGAGGGAGAGAGAGAGAGACAGAGAGAGGGAGAGAGAGAGACAGAGAGAGGGAGAGGGAGGGGGAGGAGATCCCATCCCATCTCTCACCTGGGATGCGTCTAAGTGGTGGTCTCCTCTCCTGTGAGGTCTGGATCAGAGCTGTGTGTGTGTGTGTGTGTGTGTTTGTGTGCGGGTGGAGAGATGAACATCTAACTGAAGGGTAAAACTGTTGAAAGGGAATACATTGCACAGTGATCCACAGACAACCTCGCACCGCGTGTGTGCGTGTGCACACTCTTTCTCTCTCGTTTTCTCAGAAGGGAGGGGAAGGGAGACGACAGGAGCATTCCTTTAATCAAGCTGTTTACGCTCCGCAGTTCAGTACGCGCTCGCTTGGGAAGATTTTCTCTCCTTTCAAGAGAAAATTTGAAATTATATCAAATTAGAGGCAGCAGGAGAGAGGCGTCGGGGCGCCTGTTGTCATTCCCACATGCAAACACACAGCGTCTGAGCTATGGCCTCTCTCTGTCTCTATGTCTCTCTCTGTCTCTCTCTCTCTCTCTCTTTCTCTCTCTGTCTGACTCTGTCTCTCTCTTTATGTCTCTCTCTCTCTGTCTCTCTCTCTCCCTGTCTCTCTCTCTCCTTGTCTCTCTCTCCTTGTCTCTCTCTCTCTCAATCTGTTTCGGTATGTTTGTCTCTCTCTCCATCTTCCTTTACTTTCCTTTCTCTGCCAACCCCCCCCCCCCCTTCTTCTCTTTTTCTCATGGTCTGCTCTCTCCCTCTCCGTTCTCCCTCGTTCCTCAGGATGAAAGGAGGGGTGTAGGGGGGACCCCCCCCCTTTCTGTGTGGGTGGGGTGGGCCACACACACACACACCTCTGCGTAACACACACCTCTGCGTAACACACACCGAGTGTAAGTCTACAAGACCACAAGCCTCGTACTGTAAACAAAGCGGATTCAACTCGGTTGTACAGAACCCCGATACACGGCACGCGCTCTACCTGAAATCCCCCCCACGCACACACACACACACACACACACACACACACACACACTAGTTCTTTCCTGCGTCTCCCAGCTTCCCGTACGTCCTGGGGGGAGCGTGGCTTTCATGTGTTTGTCTGCGCTTCATGACATGAATAAACCACACCAGTCCTTCCTCAGCTAGTCACTGTTTAAGCCCGGGATCTCTCTTGTTCGCTCTATCTATCTCTCTCTCTCTGTCTCTCTCTCTGTCTCTCTCTCTGTCTGTGTCTCTCTCTCTCTCTCTGTCTTTCTCTCTGTCTTTCTCTCTGTCTCTCTCTCTCAACAGTCGCTCATTTCTATTGTTTAATCTCTGTCTGACGTCCGCAGGGAAGCACACTGAGGAAGAGGAAGATGTACGAAGAGTTCCTGAGCAAGGTCTCCATTCTGGGTAAGAGAGTGTGTGTGTGTGTGTGTCTGTGTGTGTGTAAAGGACAAGAACTATCTGTGGAGGTTATTAACACAGTCAGGTCAGAGACCTGCCTCCAGACTGGGATACCTTCCCCCCCTCCCTCTCCCCTCCCTCTCCCCCCCCTCTCCCCCCCCCCCCCTCCCCCTCCTCACCCCCCTTCCTCTCGTATGCCTCGTTCCTCCCTGTTTTATTGCCCAGACGAGGGCTCTAATCAAACACCAGCCTCTTTCTCTCTCTCCCTCTCTCTCTCTTTCTCCCTCTCTTTCTCCCTCTCTCCCCACGAAGGAGGGAAGAGGGGGGGAGGGCGGGTTTGTTTGTCTTTGATTTTGCCGATAGCCACGAAATTGGGTGCAAGCCCTTGATGTTGTTGAGGAGGGGAGGGGCTGAGACAACATGGTCCTTGCTGCACATCTCTGTGTGTGTGTGTGTGTGTGTGTGTGTGTGTGTGTGTGTGTTGAGCGGAGGTGGCGTAAGTGGCTGAGTGACTTTGCGGAGCGTGAAATGTTGTAGGGCCTTCTCCGGTTGCTCCTAATACACTCTCGCAGATCACAAGATATTCCAGAAGATTCCAGTGACTCTGGGATATGGATCTCTTCACTTCAAAATGTTTACAAAAAAAACATGTTAACAAAAACGATTAAAACAATACGTTTTCTAAGTAAATAAATCTGCCATGGGACAAGTGAAAATGTGCATGTTGTCCTGAAATTAAATATTCTGGCCTTTTGAGATATATATATATATATATATATATAAAAGGAGATTTATTTTCTTTAATCTTAAATGTATTTAATGCTTACACATGTACCAAAGTCTTGTCTATATGAATACCTGCAGTCCTGTCTGTGTGTGTGCGTGTGTGTACACTAGTGTGTTAGTCTATCCGTCTACCCTGTGCTGTTTGGATTTACACTGACTGACGAGTGTGTGTGTGCGTGTGTGTGTGTGTCACTACAGAGTCCCTGGACAAGTGGGAGGGCCTCACGGTGGCTGATGCGCTGGAGCCGGTCCAGTTTGAGGACGGGGAGAAGATCGTGGTCCAGGGAGAACCTGGAGACGATTTCTTCATCATCACAGAGGTGGGGGCGTGTGTGCGTCACAATGCGTACACACATATAGGGGCACCACACACACACACAGACACACACTGCAGGCTTTGTGGAGCTGGAGGGGAAGCCCCCCCCCCGCGCTCGTCATCCCAACACTCTTTTGGTGAACTCCATACACGACACAGCTCTCGCTGGGGTCAAGTAGAGGGGGGGGGGGGGGGGGCCCCGAAGCTGTTGTCGTGTTTGTCCCGTCCTCTCCTCCTGTCGCTCTCTCTCTGTCTGCCGTTGACTCTCTGTCCAGCATTCTCTCTCTCTCTCCCCACTCTCCGTCTCCCTCTCTCCCAACTCTTTCCCTCCTCCTCTCTCCCCCAATCTCTCCCTCTGTCAGCTTCTCACTCACTCACTCTCTCTCTCTCTCTCTCTCTCTCTCTCTCTCTCTCTCTCTCTCTCTGTCCTCTCTTTCTCTGTCGCCCAGTCACTCATTATACCCCTCTCTCTCTCTACCTCCATCTCTCCATCCTTGTAACAATCGCTCCAGTGAGAGCGGCGGTGCATTATCAGCCTGCTGAGTGATGTGGCTCTCCTCAGCCCTCCTTCTGGCGCTCTCTACCTCTCCACCTGCAGCCCTCCGGGAGCAGCAGCCAGACCCTCCCTCTCCCTCCATCCCTCTCCTTCCCTCCCTCTCCATCCCTCCCTCTCCTCCCTCCCTCTCCATCCCTCCCTCTTCCTCCACCCCTCCCTCTCTCTCTCCCATTATGAACGTCACATCAGCGTATCTCTCCAGTATCGGGGTCGTTCTTGACATTTGCGAATGCTACGCTGACAGTAGCCATGTTTTAGTGAGAGAGTGAGAAAGAGAGAGGGAGATAGAGGACTGGCCGTCAGAGGAATATAACGGCTTCCCTTCACACACCCAGACCACAGTAGGGGAGAGAGAGGGGGAGGGGGAGAGAGAGAGACTGCTGTATCCTGGATGTCTCCTTTGACCCCCCCCGCTCATTCCTGTGTGTCCCCTAGGGACAGCCCCGCCCCGGGGGGCCCCTGTGTGTCCGTGTCAGCCCAGGGCTCCCGGGGCCCCCGCTGAGAACATGGCCCTTGCGAACACACCCCGCCCCCGGCAGCTCTCACTGGTCCTCCAACACAGGCTCTCTCAGCCTGGGACTCCTCCACACGCTGTGGTTTGCTCTCTGTTCCTCTCTCTCTCTCTCCCTCCCTCCCTCTCGTCTTTTCTCTCTCTTTTCTTCTCTCCCTCCTTATCGCTCACCCTCCCTCGGTCCTTTCCTCTTGTTCTCTCTTTTTCTACCCCATCCTTCCCCCTGTCTCCCTCCCTCCCTCTGGCTGGTCTGAGCAGGGAGACGGCCCTGTCTCCCTCCCTCCCTCTGGCTGGTCTGAGCAGGGAGACGGCCCTGTCTCCCTCCCTCCCTCTGGCTGGTCTGAGCAGGGAGACGGCCCTGTCTCCCTCCCTCCCTCTGGCTGGTCTGAGCAGGGAGACGGCCCTGTCTCCCTCCCTCCCTCTGGCTGGTCTGAGCAGGGAGACGGCCCTGTCTCCCTCCCTCCCTCTGGCTGGTCTGAGCAGGGAGACGGCCCTGTCTCCCTCCCTCCCTCTGGCTGGTCTGAGCAGGGAGACGGCCCTGTCTCCCTCCCTCCCTCTGGCTGGTCTGAGCAGGGAGACGGCCCTGTCTCCCTCCCTCTGGCTGGTCTGAGCAGGGAGACGGCCCTGTCTCCCTCCCTCCCTCTGGCTGGTCTGAGCAGGGAGACGGCCCTGTCTCCCTCCCTCCCTCTGGCTGGTCTGAGCAGGGAGACGGCCCTGTCTCCCTCCCTCCCTCTGGCTGGTCTGAGCAGGGAGACGGCCCTGTCTCCCTCCCTCCCTCTGGCTGGTCTGAGCAGGGAGACGGCCCTGTCTCCCTCCCTCCCTCTGGCTGGTCTGAGCAGGGAGACGGCCCTGTCTCCCTCCCTCTGGCTGGTCTGAGCAGGGAGACGGCCCTGTCTCCCTCCCTCCCTCTGGCTGGTCTGAGCAGGGAGACGGCCCTGTCGTTCCCAGAGTGAGGCGGTCTGTGGTGGAATGCTGCCGGCGTTCACACAGGGTCAGAAAACCCTGCCTCCTGGGAGGCGGGGGGGGGGGGGGGAGGAAGGAGAGAGGGAGGAAGGAAGGAGAGAGGGAGGAAAGAGAGAGGGAAGAGGGAGAGAGGAAAGAGAGAGAGATGAGAGGGAGGGAGGGAAGGAGGGACAGAGAGGGAAGGAGGGAGAGAAAGAGGGAAGGAGAGGGGTCGAGATGGAAGGAGAGGGAGAGAGAGGGTGGCCGGGCGAGGGACGAGCTCATGAAGGAAATGGAGTGACAGAGGGCGGGCAAAAGAAAGTCTGAAAGCTGCTTGGAAGAAAGGGAGGGAGGGTGTGTGTGTGTGGGGGGGTACTTCATGAGACTCCCCCTCACCGCCCCCTTTGTTTTCCATCACCCACGCTGTCTCCACACTTCCGTCTCTCCTTGTTCTTCTCTCTCTTCCCTCTATCCCTCCTTCCCTCCTTCTCCATCCATCTCCAGCTGGGGGATGGCACGGCTGATTCACACTGTACAGACAAGCAACCACAAGTAATCTGAATTCATCATCTCGGGTAGTGGATTGACCAATCGTTTAACTGTTTGGTTGATTGATTGATTGACCGTTCGCTGATTGGTTGGTCAATAAATCGATGCATTCCTCTCGACCTTTAACCTCATACCTAAATGGTCACGGGGTCGCCTCCCTCGGGAGATCTTTGGGGTCACCGTGGCAACACACACGCTCTACTTTGACAAACTGTTTCGTTGGTGATGTTGGACTGAGTTGGAGAAGTCTGTTTTTACCTTTGCTTATTGACAGGCGTGCACACACACAGCCTCCGTGTCAGTAGTAAAGAGTTCATGTGAAGAAGCTCTAGCCATGGCTACTGTCCTGAGTGTGTGTGTGTGCGTGTGTGTGTGTCATCCTCTACAAGACCAGTGTGTGTGTGTGTGTGTCATCCTCTACAAGACCAGTGTGCGTGTGTGTGTGTCATCCTCTACAAGACCAGTGTGCGTGTGTGTGTGTCATCCTCTACAAGACCAGTGTGTGTGTGTGTGTGATCCACGACAGACCCTGTGAGTGCTGGGTGGTCTCTTGCGAGTATCGCCTTTTTCCTCTCTCCTCTCATCCTCTCCCCCATCTCCTCCTCTTCGCTCCTCCTCTCCTTCATCTCCTCCTCTCCTCCACCCCCCCTTCCCCTCCTGTCTCTTTCTCTCTCTCTCTCTCTCTGTTTCTCTCTCTATCTCTCTCTCTGTCTGTCTGTCTCTGGTGTTTGTGTAATCGTCTCTGCTTCCAGATCTGCTTCCTTCTGACATGTCACCCACCAGCTGACCCCTCACACTCTGCGTGTGTGTGTGTGTGTGTGTGTGTGTGTGTGTGTGTGTGTGTGTATGCACGCACGTGTGTAAGGAGGTTTTCTGCAGGTTGGGGACCGGGCCTTGCCACACACACACTCACTCACACACACACACACACACACAGTATTATCTGCTCAACAATCTCTCTTGAAGGTTTATTATTTAGCTGAGTGATGAATGCTGCCTGGCTCAGCCTGACCCCAGGTGGGCCTGCCCCTCCCTCTCCCTCTCTACCTCCCTCTACCCTCCTTTCTCCCTCCCTCCCTCTCTCCTTCCCTCTCTCCCTTTGTCTCCCTCTGTCTCCCTCTGTCTCTCTCTCTCCCTCACTCTCCTTCTTCCTGGTGGCCAGTGTGGTAGAGGAGGGGATGGCTGTGTTTGCAAGAGACAGACTCATATGGGGAACTCTCTTCCTCTCTTTTCTTCTCTCCTCCACTCCTCTTCTTTCTCTCTCTCTCTCTCTCTCTCTCTCTCTCTCTGTCTCTGTCTCTGTCTCTGTCTCTCTCTCTCTCTCTCTCTCTCTCTCTCTCTGTCTCTCTCTGTCTCTCTCTGTCTCTCTCTCCCTCCCCTCTCTCTCTCTCTCTCTCTCTCTCTCTCTCTCTCTCTCTCTCTCTCTCTCTCTCTCTCTCTCTCTCTCTCTCTCTCTCTCTCTCTCTCTCTCTCTCTCTCTCTCTCTCTCTCTCTCTCTCTCTCTCTCTCTCTCCTCTGCCATCCTCTCCTCAGCTGTGCTCTCATCTGTTCTTCTCCCAGGGTGGAGTGAGATGGTTATCGGTGCTGTCCGCCCACGCATGGAACAATCCATGCTGCATGCTGTCCCTGGCTCTTCTCTCTCTGTCTCTCTCCCTCTGTCTCTCTCTCATGCCACCCTTCTTTCTTTCCAACTTGCTCTTTCCTTTCCCTTCCTCCAGCTGCTCCAACACACACACACAAACAACTTCCACACAGTTTGGATCTGGTTTTTCTCACGTCCACCTGATCGAAGAAGGAGATTATGATTGGTCGACCACTCGGTACATCCGGCGAACCCTACGCTTTGCCCTCCTCTCCTTCCCCCTCCTCCTCCCCGTTCCTTTCCTCTCCGACCCTCTCCCCTCCTCTCCAATCTTCCCCCTCTCCTCCTCTCCTCTCCTCCTCGCCCCTTCTCCTCCTTTCCTCCTCTCCCCTGTGCGTCACTTGCAGACTGATATCCTGTGTGTCTGAAACTGAGGAGGGTGAGGGGGGGGGGGGGGGGTGTTTGGGGAAAGGAGAGGGGATGCTGGGAATAGAGGGGCCCAGCTGGCCCCACGCCCATCAGTCTTGGCACCCATTTTAATCTGAGTGTGTGTGTGTGTGTGTGTGTTGAGCCTGTGTGCATGTTCTGCGGGTGTGTTTATTGGCTGTTTGTTTGTGTACTCGAACAATCTTTGTTGTTTCTGACCCGTGTGTATACATTGATGAGTGGACGTGTTGTCTATAGGAGTGTGTGTGTGTGTGTGTGTTTCCCCGCCTCCCTCCGCAGCGTTTCCCACAGAAGCCTGGGATGCCCGCTCTGCCACACGGCCAGCTCCTTAATATGTGACTAATTCAAACCTGGCAACCCGGGGCCACCCCGCACTGATGTCATCCCCCTTTCTGAGAGACGGGTCGTGGGCCCAGCGGAGCTCCAGCTGGAGGCCCAGAGCTCGCTGCCTGCCTGCCTGCCCAGCCCCGGCTCACCCGTTCTGGGGTTAGGCCCCTTTGTGGGGCCCTTGGCACCTGCCCCCATTATAACCATCCTACAGAAGTGCTCGTGACCTCGCTATGGCACAAGGTCGGACGGAACCTCACACACAGTCCCTAGTTATGACAGATGTCACACTACTAATACACACACACACACAGGTGTCTCTGCGGCCTCACGATCAGGCTCCCACACAGTCACACCTCTGTGTTCCGCTCCGGAGACTCTAAGACTCATTATATTCATACTGAGCAATCTGAGTGTTCCCAGCCCAAGGAGCCGAGAGAGGGATTAGGGGAGGGAGGGAGGGAGGGAGGGAGGGAGGGAGGCAGGCAGGCAGGCAGGGAGGGAGGGAGGGAGGGAGGGAGGGAGGGAGGGAGGGAGGGAGGGAGGGAGGGAGGGAGGGAGGGAGGGAGGGAGGGAGGGAGGGAGGGAGGGAGGGAGGGAGGGAGGGAGGGAGGGAGGGAGGGAGGGAGGGAGGGAGGGAAAGAGAAAAAGCTGTGTTCTGGCACGATCAGGGCCGTTTACAGACATGGTTGAAGACATGCACACCGGTCCAGCTCACTAGAATCTGGGAAATCCCCTCCCTGCCGAGCTACGACTTAGCCTGCTAGCAGTTAGCTAGCCGTGTTCATTCGCATGCCTGGGCGTGCCACTGTAACTTATGGTATTGCTACCATTCAAACTAACATACTTATAGGAACACAGGGCTATAATGCACGGGAGCACATATGGATGGACACTAGATCCATAACTAGCTCATAGCTCATCAAGAAAACAATTGAAATTGCTTGTGCGGACACACACGTACTGTATACCGCTCAGCAACGCATACACAGGTCGATTTATCATCAGAGCGATGCCCCATAGTTCACTCCCATTTCAAACGGTGTTATTCCTTATTCCTAACACATAACCCTTACTGTAATGTGACACTAATTCTGTACCTCCTCAAACCCTAGAAATGGCACCTGGAGTTGTGGGATCCAAAAAAGGGACTGTTCCCCACAAGAGTAGTTAAACAAGATCACACAAACACACACACACACACACACATGTGCATGTTAAAATACAAAGCGCACGTGCACATGTACTGGCACACCCGTGCAAGTTGGGATGCGTGTATCTGATCATCCAGACGCAACACACACACACACACACATACAAAATCTGTCACACACACAGTTGGTGGACAGCTGTTAGACATTTTGATAACCTTTCAGAACCTCTCGGCACATCAATAGATAAATCATTCTGTTGTGGTGTCTGGGAGAAGGGGCCAATCTGTCAACACTCTCACACACACACACACACACACAACAACACACACGCACACCAACAAACAGACACACAAACATGCACCAACACACACGCACACGCACCCCAACACACAAACAGCGGTTCTGGCAAATGTGATCGGTCACAGAGTTCAGTCAGTCCTGTCCAGCAGGAATCAGCTGTCGGTGTCTGTGTACGCATGTGTGCGTCTGCTGTTGTTTTCCTAAGAGTGTGTGTATGCGTGCCAATCTGTCTACTAAATTTGGCTTGTGTGTGTGTGTGTGTGTGTGTGTGTAAACAATCGAATGTATGAGACCATTAGTTATTCCTTGTCGAATGTCTGAAGGTGAAATGGGGACGTAAGTGTGTGTGTGTCTGTGTGTCTGTGTGTGTATGTGTGTGTGTGTGTGGGCGCCTATATTCCCATTGCCTCAGTCATGGGCAGTGTAGATAACTGCTTAAGGGATGAGGTGTTGGTCGTGGACTGTGAGGGGGCTCCCTCTGCACAGCTCTGATGCTCTGTCTGTCGGGGGGCCCGGTCAGATGTCTGGCACGCTCCTTGTCCACCAGTCCGTCTGCCTCTCTTCTCTCTTTTCCCTTTCCACCCTTTCTTTCTCTTTATTTCTCTCTCTCCACCCTTCCCTCTCTCTCCTACCTTCTTTCCTCTGTCTCTCTCTCCCCTAAAGCAGGTGTCAGTGTTTGGCAAAGTCTTCTGATTTGGGGGTGGGGGGGGGGGGGCGAGGGTACAGGTGTCCCCTATTAAAGTGATCTCTCAATCTCGTGCACCTGCATGATTAGAAAGCCAAAGAATGTCTGCCCGGTTAATCCTCCGGGTGATTTGTCTTTTTTTCCTGACAAATAACGCTCTCCTTTCTCTTTCTCCCTCCCCCCTTTCACCCCCCCTCTCTCTCTCTCTTTCTCTCTGTCGTCACCTCTGGCTCCCACCCTCCTCCTTGTCTCTATTGTCCACCCCCCCTCTCTCCCTCACCCCCCTCTCTCTCTGTCTCTCTCTCTGTCTCTCTCTGTCTCTCTCTGTCTCTCTCTGTCTCTCTCTCTCTGCCTCTCTCTCTGTCTCTCTCTCTTCCTCTCTCTCCCTCTCTCTCACTGTCTCTGTCTCTCTCTCCCTCTCTCTCTCTGTCTCTCTCTCTCTCTCTCTCTCTCTCTCTCTCTCTCTCTCTCTCTCTCTGTCTCTCTCTCTGCCTCTCTCTCTCTGTCGTCCCTCAGGGTACAGCCTCGGTGCTCCAGCGCAGGTCTGACAACGAGGAGTACGTGGAGGTGGGCCGTCTGGGCCCCTCCGACTACTTCGGTTCGTATCCCAGCAACCCCCCCCCCCTCCCCCTCCCCCCCGCTACCTGGCAACAGGACACCAGCATCTCTCTAGAAGCAGATGTAGTGGATTATTCCTTTGATGTTCTCGATTTGAATTACATTATGCGGAAACTGAATGAATGTGTGTGTGTGTCCAGGTGAGATTGCCCTGCTGCTGAACCGGCCGCGGGCAGCCACTGTGGTGGCGCGTGGTCCCCTGAAGTGTGTGAAGCTGGACCGGCCTCGCTTCGAGCGCGTGCTGGGGCCCTGCTCAGACATCCTGAAGAGGAACATCCAGAGATACAACAGCTTCATCTCCCTCACCGTGTGAACAACCCAGGAAGCACCTCTCACCTCACCAGCGGGGAAAGGGGGGGGGGGGGGTTGGGGAGGGGGGGTTGGGAGGGTGGTTGGGGAGGGGGGGACAACAAGGGGCGCTTGCTGCTTCCTGCCTTTAAATTATATTTCTTTTTCTTTTGAAAATATATATGAAAGCTATATTTTTGATTTGGGTTTTGTGTGGCCTGTCTCTGAATCTCTTTCACTGGGAACTGCCGCGCTGTCGCTTAGCCTCAGAGAGGGAGGTGAGCGGACAGACGCACAGTCATAGGTTGGCCTTGGATGTGTACGAGTCATACCGTACACACGATATATCTAGTATTTCGATATACGATATATATCGGCTGTATATGAAGCATGCTTTTGAGAATGTACAAAGAAACCTATCGTTGCACCTTGGTTTGTAGTGGTGAAGTACTGACATTTTGGATATAAGATGGTTTGTGGTGTTCAGTGAGTTCAGTTACCTGCCCGAAGTGAAGTCAGTTACGGACAGCGACAGGGGGTGGGTGGGTTTATTGTCTTGCACGCTGGCTGCAGTTTTGCCTTTTAATTTGCTTCTGGGGGTGTTGGGGTCGAGGTGTGCGGTGACATTTCTCCTTCGAATCAAATCCCACTGCCTGACTCACCCCACCTTGGTTACATAGAGATTAAAAAATATAAAATAATATGATTTATGTTTTATTGGTATCGTTACTGCTTTGTTTAGCTGTGCTTTTATTGCTGGTACTGAAGTCTAGAGAGGTTATTAGGAGTAGTTCGTTTTTGATTAGAGATTTTTATGTAGGACTGCCATGGTGGAAAAGTGGGGTCTTTTATTTTGAAAAAGCAAAGTTTGAACGTTTCCTGACGTATATGTTCCAAGATTTCAGTGGGGAGACGTTTTTTTCCAAAAGCGCAATATTGTCATCACTTCATTTGATAGGCGCTCACACACACACACATCACACACACACCTCACAGCATACCTAGACAGTACACAGCTCTTGCATACTTTACTTGCAATCACACTGCACTCATGCACTGAAAATACACACTCAGAAACTCTCTCAGGATGGATATGAATTCCCAATATGGCTTCCATACGTACTAATGTCTAACCCGTTGCTTTTCAACATTTCTTATGCTGTTTGTGTGCTGTAATGCTTGGTGAAATATTTTGCATCACTTAACAAAAAAATCCTAACATTGAATGGATTCAGCAGTTTGATTCAGCAATTTGATTCTGACGTTTTTTTTTCTGTCGGATGTTCATTTAAATGTATGAACAGAGAATGTCAGTCACTGGAGCTGAAATTACGTTTTCCACGTCGCACAATGTTGATCGACGCCAGTTGTTGTATAAGGAGAGCTATTGAACAGCCTCTCCCTCGTTCTTTCTCTCCATCTCTCACAAGTTCTCATCTCTTCTTCAGCAAATAAAGACGAGCTTCTCAACACCACTTGATTAGAGTCTTTCTTTCCAGACGGAGCTGTGTCTCTTTCCTTGTTCTTCTCGTTCTCTCTCTCTCTGTGTCTTGTCTCCCTCTCCGTCTCCCTCTCTCAATCACTCCTCCCTTGTTCCTCCCTGAATGCGGGTCACGGTTTCACATTCCAGCCGTCTGTTCTCCCACCTCATGTTCCTCTTCTCTTCCTGAAGATGACCCCCCCGCCCCCCTCCCCTCCAGGTGTCAGTCAGCTGTCAAGCCCCCTTGACAGGGGGGCCAGGTCCCCCCCTCTCCCCTCGCCGTCTCTCTCTCTCTCTCTCTCCGTGTCTTCCCCTTTTCCCTCCGCTCAGCAAACCTCCAGCTTTGACACATTCCTCCTCATATTAGCGCCCGCTAAATCAACTGAGGAATGTGTTCCGAACTGGGCGCCGTTTACGCCCCCCTCCCACCCCACCATCTAACGCTACCTCGACTCACACACACACACACTCAATAACTCTCAAGACGCCCCCCCAAACCCCACCAATCCCCCAAGTCCGATAGCGAGGTCCAATCACACACACACCTCTGTTGGAAAATCTGTCTGCACATTTCTACAAGAGAAAGATTTCATTTCCATACACATTTTTGGCTCGTTCCTCCTTGGGTTAGAAGAAAAGGGTGATGTGTGTGTGTGTGCACGCACCTGACTTTAGACACTCAGCTCTGGTCTACTTGGGTGGGCTTGTCCTCTGCAGGTAGGAGTTGGCCCTGCTGCTAGGGACACACACACACACACAACGCAAACTCCCCTCCCGCACCTCGGCAGTGAGCCAAGTTATGATGAGAACACACACGCACACATGCTCAAACACACAAGGACACTCGAACACACACTCCCGATCACACACCTGTTTGGGGTGATGGAGGTTCAGGTGATGGAGGTGATGGAGTTCAGAGCCACTAATGGTGGATTCTGCCCCAAACAGAAGGCCTCCCTGGCCTCTCTGGTCTCCTCTGACCCCAGGGAGTCACATGGTCACGCCCGCCCAGTGATAGTCAGGTGTGGGTGTGATTGTGTTTCGTTGTCTGTTTGTCGCCCTCACTTTCCAAAATGTGTGGACGCGCCCTCCTGTGGTTCTCTCACCGCACCTGACACCAGTTACTCATCAGCGCACCCGGTATCCATCAGCTCATCAACCACCTGCAAAGACCGGCCTGACCTTCCTCGCACTGACGGATTGTTCGTTTTCTACCAATGGCAGCCCAGTCTGCTTCAGACCCAGGAAGTCGCTCTACCGTTGACCTTCATTATTTAATAAAACGGATCATTTTTGCACCAAGTTCCAGTTTCTGTCCCCTGAGTTGTGTCCTCAATCCTGACACCGGTCTTCTGCCCAAAGCACCACAGTAACCCAGCAATAGTTTTATTCACATGTATTCATTTAGCAGACACTTTTATCCAAAGCGACTTACAAGAAAGAGCTTTTCAAAAAGTGCATAGGTCAATGATCATAAACAACGAGATAGCCCCCAACAACATGGCGGGTAGCCAAAACATGAAGCATACATTGTGAAAAGCAATGTGGTTATACAATAATGACCCTGTTCATGTGCTATAGAACAACCGAGGTTCGACCGCCCTGTAACCTCACCTGATAGCATGTAACCAATAGGATCCCCTCACTAAATTGAAACCCCAACATAGGAGACTGGAGGAAACCCTATTTGAAAGTATTTCAAATGGCATTTGAAGCAGGTGCGGTCAGTACGACCGCTGTGATATTCCGTCTTGTTTATCTTGGACTGGGTGTGTCTATGACTGGTTTCGGAGAAACGTTGTAAAACTAGAAGGTGTTATGGCGATAGGCGACCGTCTCACTCCTTGAAAACTCCTTTCTTTATGAGTCGCAGTGTGTGTGCGTGTGTGTGTGCAGGACCACAGGTTGTTGACGGCCAACGCTGACTCAGCTCTCGTTCCTCCCTCCTCCCCTCCTCTTCCTCCTGCTCTCTGAGCATGAGAAGAAAGACATGGGGGTGGTTCTCTGTTCTCTGCCTCCCTCTCTCTCTCCCACCTTCGGGATGATGTCTCTGCCTGCCCCCTTAAATCCCCTTTGCTTCCTTGATCTCTCCCTTTTCATCCGGGTCTCTCCCTTCAGCCGCCCCTCTGCCCACCTCCACCGACACACACACACACATACACACACATACAAGATACAAATACCAGTAGTCCTCGTCCTCTTCTCCTTCCTTCCCCCTTTCCCTCCCTCTTTCCCCACTCCCTCCTCAACCTCTGCCCCACTCCTTCCCCTCTCCCTCACTCCCTCCATCCCCCTCCCTCTCCCCCCCTCCTTCCCCTATCCCCCCCTCCTTCCCCTCTCCCTCCTCTCCCTCCTTCCCTCTCCCTCCCTCCTTCCCCTCTCCCTCCCTCCTTCCCTCTCACTCACTCCCTCCCTCCTTCCCCTTCCCTCTCCCTCCTTCCCTCTCCCTATCTCCCCCCTCTTCCGCTCTCCCCTCCTCGCTCCCCGGTCTGCTGAGCGGGGCTGTGCAGGCTGGCGTGGCAGTGGACTGATGAGGAGCAGTCTCTCCGTCTCTCTCCTTCTCCTCTCTCTCCCTCTCCCCAGACTGCCTGCCTTTGTTGTGGCTGTCGTGTGGCTGCTGCCATGGGTGCCTGGCATTCCCACACTGGAGCACCGGGACCTTCCAGCCCCACCGCCCACCACCAACCCCACCTCCACCCCCCGAAAGACTTGCCCCAGGATGCCTGAGCTCTTGGCAGCGGACAGAGGGCAGAAGGTGGGGAGGGAGGGAGGGAAGGGCGGAGGGAGGGAGGGAGGGAGGGAGGGGAGAGGAGGGGAGAGGAGGGAGAGAGAGAGAGAGAGAGAGAGAGAGAGAGAGAGAGAGAGAGAGAGAGAGAGAGAGGGAGGGAGGGAGGGGAGGGGGAGAGAGAGAGAGAGAGAGAGAGAGAGAGAGAGAGAGAGAGAGAGAGAGAGAGAGAGGGAGGGAGGGAGGGAGGGAGGGAGGGAGGGAGGGAGGGAGGGAGGGAGGGAGGGAGGGAGGGAGGGAGGGAGGGAGGGAGGGAGGGAGGGAGGGAGGGGAAAGTAGGACGGAGGGAGAGGGGGATGAACATGAACAGGAGAAGACTAGTGATGTTGTGATGAAAGGACGGAGGACAGATATGGGATGAGGATGGAGAGGGAGGGAGGGACAAACTGGGGGAGGATGTGAGAAATATGTATGGAAATTTGCTGGAATATTCAAATGGCGGGGTTTCAAGACTTGAGGTTAGAATGTTGCATATTTCAGAAGTGCATCGTTTGGGGGGTTTATTTTGGGGCATTCCGGCGAGTATCTGTTTGCATTCTTCCAAGGCCCTGAGGATTGGTGTGACTCCCAGATCTACTTCTAATGTTGGGATGAGGTCACCTTCTTCATCAGTTAGACGGACGGTTTAGCGCATTCATCCCAAAGCTGGTTTGTGTACGCCTTGCCAAAACTTTACGACCAAAGAGACTGGGAGACAGATCGACACAGTGTGTGTGTGTGGGTGTGTTGCACCCCTCTAAACCAGACACAGCCGAACGCGGTCTCGTGAGAGGATGTTTTATTTGGTACTTTTAGCTCTGGCACAGTGAGCACAGCGCTCCAGGCCTGAGACCCAGGCCGCTAACCCCCCCCCCCCCCCGGCCCCCCCGCCCCCCCCGGCCCCCCGCCCCCCCCGGCCCCCCGCCCCCCCCGGCCCCCCGCCCCCTCTCCTCCTTCTGTCCTCTTTTGTTTCCAGTCCTCCTCTCCTCCTGCACTCCTTTTTTTCCCATAGCAGTCATCTTTGCCCCCTTGTCTGGAAGATCTAGCCTCATTAAAATGCCTGCCAGCAGATCCACCAGCCCTACCCAGGGAAGGGGGGGGCGGGGGGGGGGGGGGGCGACTCAATGGATTCCCACTTGCCTCCTCCAACCCCCCACACTTAGAGCTCCCAGGGACAAATTAACCCCCTAACGGCTTGGCTAATGACCAGGCTTTGATACCCAGGTTGGGATTGAAAGGGCTGGGTGGTTTTGACCTTGTAGGCCTAGGGGGCCGGAGGGCGGACCGGCCCAGCGCCATCTCTTCTCTGCCTGACCCCTGACCCCCACCGCCCTGGTCTGGGAGCTGTAATCCTGGCCCATGGGGTTCAGGGGGTCAGCACCCAGGGCCAGGGTCACAGGTGAGTGAGCAGTGGAGGGGCTGATGGGATTGGGGAGAGTTTAGAGGATGGGGGGGAGGGAGGGGGGGAGAGTTGTGTCAGGAGATCATCACAAGGCCCAGCTTGCCTTGAGCAGAAGGGTTTGAGGTAGGAATTTATCTAAGGGTTTAAGGAAGTGTTGAGGTAGTGTTTGAGGTAGGGTTTGAGGTAGTGTTTGTGATAGGGTTTGAGATAGGGTTTGAGGTAGGATTTGAGGTAGGGTTTGAGGTAGTGTTTGAGGAAGGGTTTTAGGTAGGGTTCGAGGTAGGGTATGAGTTAGGGTTTGAGGTAGGATTTGAGGTTGGGTTTAATGTAGGGTTTGTGGTAGGGTTTGAGATAGTGTTTGAGGTAGGGTTTGTGGTAGGGTTTGAGGTAGTGTTTGAGGTAGTGTTTGAGGTAGGGTTCGAGGTAGGGTTTGAGGAAGGGTTTGAGGAAGGGTTTGTGGTAGGGTTCGAGGTAGGGTTTGAGGAAGGGTTTGAGGAAGGGTTTGTGGTAGGGTTCGAGGTAGTGTTTGAGGTAGGGTTTGAGGTAGGGTTTGAGGTAGTGTTTGAGGTAGGGTTTGAGGTAGGGTGT
>NC_140377.1:19212500-19217500 GCF_054491055.1 Hypomesus nipponensis
CTTTCATCAAAGAGTGAGTGCTCCACCCAGTTATGAAGTCATGAGAGAAGACCACAGCCATGACAGGATTCACCTTCACACTCAGAAGATCCTGCTGTTGCTTAGTGATCCCCAACAACCGTTGTGGACGCATGGAACATTCTGGAGCTGGATAAACTGTGGATCAGAACATGCTCCTAGGGCCTTGTTGCTTCAAACTCGCCCTGTCAGGACTTCCGTGTGTGTGTATCGTCGGAATGTGTGTGCCTGTGCCCATTAATCTGTGTGCAGTTTAAGGGTGTCAAGGCCTCTGTAGCCACTCAGGGTATTGCCCCGTCTAACAAACCCACTCACCTGAGAGTCCCAGGGGGTTACAGGGCTGAGGTACAGGGTTACAGGGCAGGGGTGCAGAGGTGCAGAGGTACAGGGCAGGGGTGCAGGGGAGCAGGGTTACAGGGCAGGGGTGCAGGGGTACAAGGCAGGGGTGCAGGGGTACAGGGCAGGGGTGCAGAGGTACAAGGCAGGGGTGCAGGGTTACAGGGCAGGGGTGCAGAGGTACAAGGCAGGGGTGCAGGGTTACAGGGCAGGGGTGCAGGGGTACAAGGCAGGGGTGCAGGGTTACAGGGCAGGGGTGCAGGGGTACAGGGCAAGGGTACGGGGCAGGGGTATAGAGCAGGGGGAGCGACAGGGATAACACCAGTGAGATAACCACAGTCAGGTAATTATGTAACACAGGGACCTGTTTAAGAGCTGCTGTAAATGCCTGTCACAGAAACCAGCTGTCTATGTCTGCTCGGGTGCAGAGGTCGATCTACACCACCAAACTGCTGCTTCCAGGCTGACAACATGTGACGCGTGAACGGTCCAAATAGAGGAGGAGGATTGAGATGGTGTGTGTGCTGACTGATATGTTAGGTGCGTTCGACTTCATGCAGCGCCGGCGGCGCCTGCAGTCGGCTGCCTTGAAGCTGAGAATGCCATTGGCTGCTTCAAGTCAGCTGGGCTGCAGGCGGCTGCAGGCGACACCGGCGCTGCATGAAGTCGAACGCACCTATTGTTATGTGTGTCTCCCAGGGAGGAAAATGTGCGGGCACCTGACTGGCTGCTCTCTCTATCATTTGTGACATCCTGATTCCTGTCACCTTAGCCAGAGTGCTGTTGTGGACGCGACTGACCCACAAGCAATGCAGACGTTTTCAATGCAGCCTTTCCAAACTCTGTGAGAAACGCAAAGCAGTCGACCTTCTTCAGTTGAGCGCTGCAACCACTCACATTTCAAAACGTTTGGTAGAAACACACAGCCGTACAGTTTAGACCAAACAGGGATGGAAACAGTTAATTGAAAAAGTAGTAAAGAATATTTCACCCAAAAAACTCCAACTAACATTAAAAGAACTGTACAATTATCTTGATTCAGGGACTCTTGTTTTAGAGAGAGTGATCCTTAGGAGTTCCCCAGGGCTGAGTAATAGGTCAATTACAGCTCCCTCCTCAAACCACTAATAACACCAGCTGAGACGCTTGAGCTATTTAGCTTAGCTAGTGCATGCTAATGCTAACTAGCTTAGCTAGTGCATGCTAATGCTAACTAGGCTAGGGTATGAGTCTCTGGCTGATAAGACTGGGTGGAGACAAGGAAACACCAACGTTGTGTGTTTGTTTATCTGTCGCAGGGCAATCTAGGCAGCATATCTCCCGGTTGCACATTGCAGGGAACTGTTATATACCTCTTCAAGGGAATACCCGATGGAAATTTGTGATTGCTATGACCTCACTGAAGATATATCGCATCTGTAACGTTTCCATTGTAGTCATCTGGGCTATCAGTTTCAACTGGCTGCATAGCTACGGTTTCGTGTTTTTTTATTGAGGTTTAACACATTAGACGTGTCACAATCTTTTGGTTCCATTACAGAGTTCAGAGTTCTGGGTTATTTACAGGTTGAAGATTGCGTTTGCCGCAAATAGATAGTGCTTCTGAACTGCATCTGGATACCAGCTCGCCTACACAAATTGGTGGAATTGCAGATGTGTGTGAGTGATTTGAATTGTCTGAACCTGTCCGATAATGCCACAAACGGCAGCCATATTGTTTTAGTCACGCCTGGCTTCCTGCCTCAAATCGGGCTCCCGTCACCGCCTCCAGATACCTTCATTTGCCAACATCCCCAGCACGGTGGACAACCCTACAGTTCCCCACCCCACACCCCTCTCCACCCTACCCAAGACCAACAGCCCCACCTCAGTGCCCTCGGGTGGGCAAAAGTCACGTGCAGCTCTTTTCATTCCTCCTCCACCTCTGTTCCTGCCCTCCTCCCCCTTTCCTCCTCTCCTTTTCTCCTCTTCCCTGCCTCTCCTCTTTTCTCCCCCCTCACTTGCCCTCCTCCCCTCCTGCCCTCCTTATCTTCTCCATCTCCTCTCCCCCTCTCTCCCTCTCCTCCTCAGATGGGGGGAAGCTATGTGTGGCCTGGGGAAACAGGATTCATCGCGGCGCTCAGGGAAACAAGTCCTCTCCTCCGTGTCTTTATGGGTGCGCTTTACAGCGCGCCAGCTTCTATAAAACCTCTTTATTGGGGTTGATGTTGTTAAGTACACAGACCTCAGTTGCCGGTAAACATGCTGTTTAACGGTGCATGGAGGAGAGCGAGGGAGTGAAGGAAAGAGAGAGTGGGAGAGCTACCTGGTCGTGGATGAGGCAGTTGGGGCCTTCTTGGGATTTCTTTCTTTTACCCCCCCCCCCCCCCCCACACACACACACACTATCTTTCCTCTCATTTCTGGCCCGTTGAAGTCTTTTTCGTCTTTCCTTTTCGTCACGCCTCCTCTCACCCTCGTCGACCTGTGCGACGCCTTCCCGTCCTGTCTCCCTCCAGTGTGCTGTTGAGCAGACACAAATCGAACGTGAGGCCGACGTTCTCGATCCCCAAACGATCCAGCCTGCTTGTCTATAGACAGTCGAATCATTCACCCATCCACCGACCATCTGCTGTGTGTGTGTGTGTGTGTGTTTGTGTGTGTGTGGATGCGCGCATGCCCAACATGCACACCCTGTGATTCACATTTTCTCTTGGAATGGCGGAACATGTCAAAGGTTTGGACTTGTGATGTAATGGCAACAAGAGCGTGCACGACCACAAGCTACCACACGGGGGATGTAAGTCACCCTCCACTAACACACGCACACACACACACTATCCATTACACGCTCTGACCTCACACCATCCCACTGACACACACTGATGTCATCAAATAGTGTATAAGCGATCACACCAGGAATAACAATGAACGGCAATTTAAGAGTGGGAACTGGGCTTCAGAAATAGAACCTGACGTTTACAGATGATGTGTTGGTGCTAGCAAGGTGTTAAGTGATACTTGACTTGGCTTGTGGTTATATCTCCTACAACTCCTGTGGGCTTGTTCTAATTATATCTCTTTGGCCTTGGGATAGTCAAGTGTCATTACAGGACCTGACCAGACACTCTCCACGCCACCTGGTGAGTTAACCCACAATCCTTCTGGATTGTCACCTACGCCCAGCAAGGTGTCCGGTCCCGGGTCCAGCAGCTTAATTCAGCCCCCAGGCCCTCTGGCAAGACCTCCCAAATCCACACAGGCCAAATGTTAACTTCCTCACTGCAAGTTCGGACCAGTCTCTTGTTAACCACGTGCAGCTTGTTCACTTATAGCTTCTCCCTTCAATCATCCTCAACAACACTAAAACTGCTATTTTCTATCTGACTGAAGCTACCTCAGTTTAAGAGCCGTTTAATGCTATTTTCCACTACGTGATGTAGTTATAGGTTTATGGGGATGATCATGAACTGTAAATTGTCCATTTAATTATCTATTCAAGCGACCATGTATTCGCACATTTCACTTTGTGTTTGTTTTATTTTTAACGCATATTTCTCTGCGTCAAATGATCAGTAATTCACATGAATGGGTGTTCTGGGTTGGGGAACTCCCGATGGGGGAAAGAGAGAAGGAGTGTGTGTGTGTGTGTGTGTGTGTATATGAGGGGGGGGGGGGGGTAGGCTGTCTTAATTCTCCACCCAACCAACCAGCTCCCTGCATACTGATGAATTGATGCGCGATCACCGAAGCGCGAGGGGAGGCGCAACGGGCACGCAGCTCGAGCCCGCTATATCCAGCCGCTCAGAAGCGCTCGAGACCTCATTCACTCCAGAGTCCAACCTAGCCCGGGACCTGTACAGCGTTAGTGAGCTCCCACTGCAAGCCGAGCACTGGATTGAAACGCACAGGAAACTTTTTCCTGAGCTTTACTCAACACTTTCTCCCCCTCCTCCTTTTCTGTAAGGAAGCATCTTGGGATTTACTCTTCTTTACAAGGACGGCTTTTTTTGAGTGGTTAAAAAAGGATTTACAATTCTTAAAATATTCGTTTCGTTGTGTAGACGGGCACATTGAAAAGTATTTTAAGTTATAAGTTAGGGGGACTTGCACTTTTCCAAAAACCTGTTTATAATCAAATTATTCCTTTATAACAAGTGCAATGCGCGTGAAGATCCTCTCACTGGATTGCTCCGCTTTTGTGCGTGACTGAGGAGCCATGTCGACCTGTCGCGCGACCAACTTCAGACAGCGAGATAGGGCTCCGGGCGCAGGACGCACACGAATGTGAATTACAGTACAAGAGTCAACTTCAAACTCTCTCCAGATATATCATCTGCAAGTGCGCAGAATTGACTCCGGCCACTGGGAGCTGTAATCACACATTTCTATTCCGCGAGGGATGGTTCTGGATTTGCCCCGGGCAGGAGCGACTCTGCAGCTCCTTCAGAATACGTTTTTCTTGTTTTTGGGGAAATCGCAATTAAAAGGAGATGAGAACCGCACTCCGCTTCTTCCTGGTCTGTACGTCGTACCTGCTGCTCGCTTGTGCTGAGGTAAAGTTTTTAGGACATTTTCACACTGCAGAGACACAGCTTGATATGGTCACGGTTGGCGGAGAAGCCGTGTCGCCCCCGTCCGCTCGTTTGTCACTGACTGACTTGGGG